>NW_013666117.1:277530-335795 GCF_000517525.1 Limulus polyphemus
AATGAGAAGGTTGGTTTGTTATGAATTTCGCGCAAAGCTACGAGGGGGGGGGGGGGGCTATCTGCGCTAGCCATCCCTAATTTGGAAGTGGTAGACTAGAGGGAAGGCAACTAGTCAACACCACCCTCCACCAAATCTTGGGCTACTCTTTACCAACGAATAGTGGGATTGACCGTAACATTATAACGCCTCTGTGGTTGAAAGGACAAACATGTTCAGTGACGGGATTCGAACTCGCGACCTCACGACTTCACGAGACTGTTAAAACAAATTCTAAAATGTTTTACGAGATTATGAATAAACATTAAAGTACAAGGTTACAAGTTTGGGTGTGCTCATAAACACTACAGTATTTAATGTTTTATAATATAAAATACATAACTTAGACATTATACTTTTTTACATTAACGTGGACGTACACTACAACATTATGCAGCTTACATGAACGAGGACGTGGACTACAACGTTATACGTCTTACATGAACGAGGATGTAGACTACAACGTTATACGTCTTACATGAACGTGGATGTAGACTACAACGTTATGCTTCTTACATGAACGACGACGTAGACTACAACGTTATACGTCTTACATGAACGTGGATGTAGACTACAACATTATGCTTCTTACGTAAACGAGGATGTAGACTACAACGTTATACGTCTTACATGAACGAGGATGTAGACTACAACATTATGCTTCTTACGTAAACGAGGATGTAGACTACAACGTTATACGTCTTACATGAACGACGACGTAGACTACAACGTTATACGGCTTACATGAATGAGAATGTAAGCTATAACATTATATGAATATAAATTTAAAATCAGAAATCACATCAACTAAAAGAAAAAATGACAGTCCAACGTTGCGACTACCACCATCAGTCATTCTCAAATATCTGACAAGTTGTGGCATTTGCATCAGTATTTAACTTTAAATAGTGCCATCTGTCTAAAAGCTACAATTTTCTCATTTAAGGGCCCGGTATAGCCATGTGATTAGGGCGCTCGACTCGCAATCTGCGGGTTCGAATCCCCGTTACACCAAACATGTTCGCCCTTTCAGCCGTTGGGGCGTTATAATGATACCGTCAATCCCACTATTCGTTGGTAAAAGAGTAGCCCAAGAGTTTGCAGTGGGTGGTGATGACTAGCTGCCCCCGTGTAGCTTTGCGCGAAATTCTAAAATGTATAAACAAACTCTCGTGAAATACTATTTTCGTCACCACTGTCAAGTGGCTTGTGTAATCATATGATTGAATAATTAATTAGCCCTGTATTATCGAATGAAAGCTTATTATTGGTTGAATTGCATTATCTAATATTAATTCACGGAGCTACGGAGTTTTTCTACGTTACAGATGTAGAGAGAAGTAGTGTTTTGTTTAGTTTGGGGGACTGTAGTAAAATATAAATCATGACTGTCCTCATGACATCACAGTCTCGAATTATAATTAAACTGTCAAGCTTCACTGTAGAAAATGAATAACATAATCACGGGGTTCTTTATAACTTTCCAAACCTTACGCGGTCTCGTAGCAACACGTCACACGTAGCTATTATTGCTCTTGTTGGCATGGTTGATAAAAATCCAACTCAAGAACTGCACCTGCCAGTTTGCAAAAAAAAAAAAAGTTCGATTTGTTACGACCAACTTTAACATTATTTCATAGATATGTCGTGTTTCTTGGCCAAAAATTGTGTCGTTTAAGAACCAACTTTCGAAAATAATTATGGTATTATCACAAACAAAAAAAAATCCATCGATGGGTCAGAGATAAGCCCGAGGGATTACATAAAACTTCGGTTTCAATATCCGCAGTGGGCAGAGCTTTTGGGCTTAGAAACAAACAATACAATAGAGCTTGCGCTTGTCTCACGTCGTTTAAATAATTACTTAAAATACTTCAATCTTTTAGGTAAATTGATAAGAGGATTTGATTTGATTTTTTGTATAGGTACGCAGAAATTTTGAAAGAGGGTTCTAATTTGTGAGATCAAAAGCCAACACATATTGTACGAAGCAAAGCATGCTAATGCTACGGGGGTCTGAGGGCATGCCCTACCCCGAAACATTTGTAAAACATAGGTGCTATGAGATTAAATCTGGAAGAATTTTGCATGAAATATAGCTTAAACAATTACCTGGCTGTTCACAAACATTCAATGAAAAGTCAACAAATCATCATTCTGTATAAATATGTATGTTTTATTATAGTAAAGTACTGTACTATCTACATGCAGGGCAGTTATTAATTGTTAAATTATATTACTAATTTAAACAACTCTGTACAACGATATTTCAATCATTGGCTGTCATATACGTGCTCGTATTCACAACTGAAATAACACGTTAGCATGCTTCATTCTCCTGGGGTGTTTTCCATAAATAATTCACATAAAGTTTCAATGTTGATAGCAGTGTCATAATGATTATGTATTAAAGTTAGAGCACTCACTCTTTCTTCGGTTTGTTTATAACTGAAGTAATTATTCAACCGGCGGAGAGCAGATGCCGAACGTTCACATGAACATGAAGATATCTGGTACACTTAAGCACGATTTTAAACAGTCAGCCAGTATCTACGGCCTGTCCTGGAGAGGTATAGAAGGCCATCTTGTCTTCCATCAATGAAGTTCTTCATCAAAAATATCAGGATTTGGCAAATCTTCCCTGTATAAATCTATAGCCTGTCTGATATCAAAGATAGAAAACTCTTGTGTGAGTTTTGATGACATAATTTTCTGAATTGATGCTGCTTGCTTTACATGTGCATCAAATCTGGAGGAAAGATTACTGATAATGTGGTCAACAAAATGAATGGTTACTGTTTTCTTAAAGTAATCCTCCACGGAACTATATTCTGCATTTGCATGTTGGACTTATCGTTGACTATCATGGTATGTATGTTAACATTTATATTAGATTTGTTTACAACATCACTGCTGTGTTTATAAGATCCGATGTGAATAATTATCTACGTTCATTCTTAGTGAAGTCAGTTCTTTACAACATTGTTCTACCATGGAAAAACACCAGAAACAAAAAAGGGGGTTCAGACGAACCCCCCCCCCCCCACCCACCCACCCCGCGTACGTGTTTGTAATTGTAATGTAAGTGTCAATTTCTTCTTGGGGTTGCTTTTTCCGTTACTATTTCGTTTGTTATATTTTGCGCTGGAATGTTAAGTTTTAAACTATACTATAACGCCAATTTTACCTTGTTGGGTTTGCTGTGATACTGAGATTTAGATAATAAAGCATTATCTGTCCTTGTTGTTACGAGTTGTATCAGACAGTCGAATCAATTATATAATCTTATGTGTTGGTAAAGTAGGTGTTCAAGTCTGTGTTGGTAAAGTAGGTGTTCAAGTCTGTGTTGGTAAAGTAGGTGTACAAGTCTGTGTTGATAAAATAGATGTTCAAGTGTGTTTGTTAAAGCAGGTGATAAATTATGCGTTGTTAAACTAGGTGTTCAACAAAACAGTTGATACTCTAGTTCGTTATTAAAGTTTAAAGTTTACGTGTTGTTTCTCGCTTCTGTGTGTAAACGACTCTTCATATCTGGTCTTCTCTCTATTGTATCATGACCATTATTACTAGTTAGGGTTTAGATCCCTTATGCTAAGGAATAGCTTGCCATGCTGACACGTAAGAGAAATAATTAAAATCAAGAAATGAATCAGTCATAATCTTTTCTTCGTTCTAACGAAATAGGATGCTATATAAGTCATTAGGACAATATATATATGTATATATAAAAAACTGAAATAAAATATATTATTATCTAAAATAATCCTTGTCACGGCTGTTTACAAAAGATAATAACACACTAAAAGTCACATCGTCTATAATTTATATTTCAAACGTCAAAGGCTTAGAATGAGTTTAAAGTTCATTTGGCTGTCAACTTATTTTTTTTTCTATAGTTTGTAAGTTAGTAAAACATGCGAGAAAAAGTTCACTAAACTTTACATAAAAGTTCCAAGTTATAATTCGCTCGAAAAGTTATAATTCACTAGAAAAGTTACGAGAAAAAACTAAATAAACGCGTTCGTTTTTAAAACTTTCTAGTAAGAGATAAATGCTTTTGAAGTTGCTGAAAGTAATGACGTCTTCTACTCCATGACTGTCGTTTTTGTTTTTAATCAGTGACACAGAAGGTTCAGCATGTAAGGACATAGCAAAGGGATGACGAAAGAATTGAATGATACCCAACTTGAAGTTAGAATATAATCCGAGTATAGAAAAACACAATCTTATGAAGCTACGAGTTAGCAACGTGACCATTAAGTCATTCTTCGTGAGGAGACACGTAAATAATGTCTTAGCTGTTATCTAAACTGGAGTAGAAGACGTAGTAGCGGGATTGAATATCAGAGTAATTAATTCCTTTAGTACTGATGTAGTGTTTGAGCTACGATACAATTGTGAATTTAAAAGTTGTGGTTTTATAGTCGTGAGCAGGCTGTAGGATGAAGTGACGTCAATGTGGAGGAAATGTGAGACTCCTCGGCATGTATCAGTTACATTAAACTTACACTATCAAGATACTAAAATAACTCTTATCAAGCACCAGCCGCCAACTCGAAGAACTCTGTTTGCTTATATCCTGTACATTTAATAAGTTTCGTCAATATACCGAGCAAATCTTCGTCACCTCAAATTCCGAGTTATTAAAATCTGAGAGGATATTTTTGCTATTAGGAATTAGACTCTCGTGTTTGTTTTGTTTTTTTAATTTCTCTATCCACTAATCTCTCTAATTTTGTTAAGTTTCTCCGTCTATGTGTTTGCGGCAGAAACTAAACACATTTATTCTCTGTAACAATCTCTTGTTTAAACGTGTTACTCGCGTTCTTTTACCTCCCTCTGTTGTCGATTTCGAGACCAACTGATTTTGTTCAGTAACAAATTAAAACAAATTTAACAAAAAGTTCTTGTGGAACTTTTAACTAAACATACTCGAATATTTATCATGCTCATTACTGGTAACGTATTTTTGATGAACGGAATATTCTCAATACTGATGGCGCAGTTTTTCAAAACGTCAACTTTTCTTACTTGTTTATTATGTCGTGATCAGAGATATTTTTAGTCTTCCCGTCCGAAACTTCCCTTTCTTCTAACCGGAATGGCAGATTAGAAGGTTCAAGTTTTGGGCCGCGAGATGCCGCTGAACAAGCTCTACATTTCGGTTGTGGGAGGGCGCTGTTAACAGTGACAGTCAATCCCGCTGTTTGGTGAAGAGTAGCCGCATAGGCGACACGTACTGCTGAGATCTTGCTTTCCCTTTGTTCAGCAGTTCTAAATTAGGACTGGTTATGTCTCAACCTTAGAGGTCTCTGACCTGGCCGTTTAGCCCATATGTCGCGTACCAATATCAATCAAACTGAAGGAAAGCAGAAGACTTGGCGTTACATAAAAAAACTGACATTATTTATAAAACATAACACTTTATTTTTCACTAAAGATGATAGGTAAAATATGATATACAAACGTTTCGGACCCCAAATACTGTACCCAGTTGAATCTAATATAAATGTTGATAAATCGTGCTTCTTAAACGCCTTTGACTGTGCAAATCTCTTGTTATCTTAAGTTTGAGCCTTTTAAATTATGAATCTTGTTTATATTAAGCTCTCGGTTATATTATTTCGTTAAATGAGCTATTCCGATTTTTCTCTTCTGATCACTTGTTGTGTGGTCATGATATGAGGTTGTCTATATAATCAGAGTGATTTATTTATAGCTATTCGTTCTCTATTTGTATTTCTTTTCCCAAATCTTAAGACAATGAACGCTAAGATAGTTAAGCAGCATGTTGCTATTGAATTACATAAGAAATAATATACTATTGAATGTTATTAACAATAATGATTATTTCATATGAGAAGACAAACGCTCACATAGCGTATTGTGTCATTGAGTAAGTTGAGCTTTGATGTTTTATGATGATCACGTGTCGTGTAACTGTGTAAGTGAAGCTTCGTCACATCACATAGACTTGGATCCGGGTCTGATCTCTTTTAACAACAATGGCGCTTTACGGTGAAGTGAATAAGAAATAATATTTTATTGTTGAAGATAACGTGGTTACCAAACTAAACAAGACCTTTACAGGGACAGGTGCCGCCCTCTATTGTTAAATTTGTAGCGCGATACGCGATATTTAAATTTAGTTTTCAAACTTGGGTGTTCAAGAGAAGTACAATCGGAATTTTCGAATGACCTACTCTGTTATTTAGTAAATATCACGTGACCCAAAACGGTTTTCAAAATAAAAGTGTGCTCTATTCTTTTGTAGAACCGCGAAAAGTTACAGCACGGAAAAAAGAAAAACCAACTATTATAATAATAAACTATTGATCCTCTTTGGGTTTATCATTTTATATCAGTTTTCCTGAAATCCAACTGATTTCAGTTTATAGTTCACGGTCAAGAAGATCGATGCGCGCAACCATCTTCTCGATCTCGAATCATGGGAACGTACTTCCAACTGTGACGTCACTAGCTACAGTAATGAGGAAGGAAGTTTCTGGTTAAATGAAAGTTTTATTCACTGAGACTTCACTTGGAATGTTTTAAGAGATTGGGTTTAGAAGCGAGCTCGCTTATCCGGGTCGTTTGTATAAGTGTGTCGAAAATTAGTTGAGACCGGATTTCCTCTTTTGTAGTCTAAACTGTTCTTACGGTCATTCCAGTTCGTCTCTTCACAGCGTGGAGACTACAGATTAGAAGTGCATTGTGAAAAATTGTTGCCATGGGAAAACTGAAACGTATAGTGAACTCGAGACTAAATTTTGTCGATTGTCCGTGATCTGAATGCTAACATGTACGTGTTGTAAAACCTAGCATTCTTTGAATATGTCATAAATGACATTAACTGATTATTACTTGTCATATATAGATGTCATAAGTAAAACTCGTTTCTTAACATGTATATTTATGTGTCTTATATTATAACACCCATTGCTTAAGAGGCTGTCACATATACATGTGTGTGTGTGTGTGTGTATGTGTATTACATAATGACGCACTGATTAAAAGTTTAACCTCAAGGAAGAGAGATCGCACTTAATGAGAACTACTTGCCTGTACTAATGCAGTGGCGTGGCGTTACCGGCGACATGTTTAGCACCTATATACTTGGTTGACTGATCTGCGCTAGCCATCCCTAATTTAGCAGTGTAAGACTAGAGGGAAGGCAGCTAATCATCACCACCCACCGCCACTTCTTGGGCTAATCTTTTACCAACGAATAGTGGGATTGACCGTTACATTATAATGCCCCCACGGCTGAAAGGGCGAGCATGTTTGGTGTAACGGGGATTCGAACCCGCGACCCGCAGAGTCGAGCGCCCTAACCCCTTGGCCATGCCGGGCCATATAACTATGGCATACCAAAAAAGAGTACTTGTAATATAGTTAAAAGCACTATCACTGGAAGATCAGCATATTCATACAAGTATTTAAAATCACGTAAACAAACCCCACCACATATTGGACTTTCGCTACTATTTCCAAACTACGCAAGCTGGTCGTCTAGTTTCCCCCCACTCGTCGGCCAAGTTATTTTTATCAAATGCACATAACTTAATCAACAGGGGCACAAGATAATTTGCAAATAACCTTGTCTATGTAAAGAAGCATAGCCTACGAATGGACAAGCTGCTCCCCAGACACACTAGTAAAAGAAAAACAGCCAGCAGGGAAAATACCTTATCCACGAAGACGTTATACCATTGGACGATACCTAAGTATACTTGAACCGCGGCCACAAGAAACCAGCATTGTCGACCACAAAGTGATAAGAACTTACCAAGAACAACGAGTTTTTCGTTAACTTGCCGCAGGTTTCACATTTAACATAAAATTTAAACTTCAAAAGTTCGTGGTAAATCGCAGATGAATTCTACTTCCACCAGGATAAGCTGTTTTTATCCATTATTCAAGATAACTTTCCTGCACTATACAGTTAGGAGGCCTATAGCAGCGCTCCTACGAACCACGGAAAAGGAAACTGACGGTCTTGCAATCTCCTTTTGTAAAGTTATCTTCTTATACGTCCATGAGCTTCTGTGAAGCTTAAAGTCGGTCTTGGAAGCCGACGTCCACGTACAATGGAGGTTCTATGGAAGATTAGTAAAGATCAACGGGCTACAATTGACCTCTCGTCAATCCAGAAGACTGTTACAATGGAAGTTGTTGGTGATTAGTATGAAATCTGTACCCATAGATTAAGGAGATCCATAATGCAGGAAGTAGTTCCAAAGTACATGACTCGTCACAAGATGAGAATTGTTTTTGTATATAATCTTTATTCGTGTAAAAGCTGCTGGTTTTGTCATTTTCTATTCCCAGTTTTATTATTAATATTCTTGTTTCATTTGAAATGTTCACTGGACTAGCATAATTTACACTAAACATCTTCAAGTTTGTTTCTTTTATCGCCAAGCTACATAATAGGCTCTCTTTACACTACGAAATCGGACCCCAAATTGAAATAGTTTTATTCACTGAGACTTCAATGGGAATGTTTTAAGAGATTGAGTTTAGAAGCGAGCTCGTTTACCCGGGTCGTTTGTATAAGTGTGTCAAAAATTGTTTGGGACCGGATTTCCTCTTTTTGTAATCTAAATCAGTGCTTCTTAACTTTTTCCAATATCGTTCACCACTATAAGTTTTTCCCAACAGCTCACTCACCCCATTTCGAAAATAAAAAAACATAAAAGCACTAAATTAAAATGCAAAATTCTTTGTTATGAATTAAATGTACATCAAACTACAACTAGAATGAATAACAATAACTAATGACTCTTTTGCTTTTGAATTTGTTGTATAATTGATAATATTCATTCATCCTGCCATTCACCCCATCATTTTTATTCACCCTGATTCTGATCTCATTAACCCCTGGGTGAACCATTCACCCAGTTGACAAGCACTGGTCTGAACTATTCTTACAGTCATTACAGTTAGTTTCTCTACAGCGTGGAGAATACAGATAAAAGCGTATTGAGAATAATATTTGTCGTGAGAAAACTGAAACGTATAGTGAATTCAAGACGAATATTACATTTTACACCATGAGAAATCGGATCCCAAATTTTAGTGTTGTAAATCCATAAACTTACCGTTGACCATCTGGAAAATAAGCACCTTTAAGAAAAACGAAACTAACGGCACTAGTCTTTTACATTCTGAACGACATCTTATACAACGCATGGACCATATTAGAGGCCCCTAAGGTTTAGGCAAATAGCCATCCCTCATTTAGAACTACTGATCAGAGGAAGATGAACCAGTCATCAGTACCCGCCTCCTATGCGGCTTCTATTAACCGAGTAACAAGATTGACTGTCACTATTACACCATCCCCACAACTGAAAGTGCAGATCGTGATCGCTGTTGGAACCATGCGCCCTTCGACCCGCAGCCCAGCACGCTAACCATTAGACCACACAAAGCCAGAGACTGGTGGTAGTATTCAATGCACGCTTTTCTAATTTCAACCATTCCGAGCACGCATTTTCGGTTTCCCAACACAAAGTATAATTACTAGCATTTTTCTAGCTGAACTTCCCAACAATCTTCTGAAAATACATACATTGAGAGAACGAAAACAATAAGAAAAATAACTCCTGAACAGTTTTGTATTTTGCTATTTTCTTAACAATATTATGCTCTTAGCAACAACAACAAAAAGTTATATATATATATATATATTTCTTACTCCGCCGGTGGCTTAGCGTAAGCTTGAATGTATATAACACTACAATTCGATGTTTAATCCCTGTGGTGGACATGACGTAAGTATTCTATTTTGCAATTTTAATGAATAAACTGGATTAAAGCAAATTAACTAAATTTCCCTTAATCTAGTTAATCTTGTAACTACGACTACCGACGTCTCTACATTAGATTACACAGAATTAGTCTCCTCTACTTGGTTTGTTTTCCCTTAATCTAGTTAATCTTGTAACTACGTATGTCGGTCTCTACATTAGATTACACAGAATTAGTCTCCTCTACTTGGTTTGTTTTCCTTAATCTAGTTAATCTTGTAACTACGTATGTCGGTCTCTACATTAGATTACACAGAATTAGTCTCCTCTACTTGGTTTGTTTTTCAGATGGGATATATTTTTAGATTCACTGACACAGGACGTTAACATATCAGCTTCAATGCCAACTCCGACTTACATATGTTTTCTCATTTCCGCTTTGACAGCGTGTCTCACATCGTCCACGTTAAAAAAAAAAGAAAAAAAATTTCTCTCTCTCTCTGTTGATAGGTTAGTATTGTTCATACATTTGTTGTACGGTGTTTTTGGAAAAGCTGTAAGTGTCTCAATATTTTACCACTACTGTTTCGTAACCGTAACTCTCTCTGAAATAATTTCCGGTGTTGTATTTCCGATCCTGGAGTAGAGCCCTCACAAGATAAGTTATAGATACTCGTGAATCTTATTAGTCAGTCATCGAGACATCTAAATTTAGAGTTTTAAAGTATTGTTATTATCAACAACCCTCAGAAACGATATCCCACATTTCACATTAGTAATATGTGTACACTTTCCCATCCAGTCTCTCTTTCCCTACCCTGACGGTTGTTTGGGTGTTTACAGAGTCTGTGACACTCCCTTCCCCTCAAGTCAAGACTTCCAGACTCCAGATGCTTCTTTGTGTGTAAGCATTTCTTGAATGTTGTGTTGTTTGGTAACACAGTGCAGTTCTTAATATATTTAGTTAGTGATGGAAAACGGTTACGAGGTTTGTAGGTAGTCAAGTTTGTAGGTAAGAAGAAAACCATGACAAGTGTGCGGTATTTTTAAATGTTGAACTTAGTGTTTTAATAAGTAACATATTTAGTTTCAGTTTGACACCATTAAATATTGTTTAATCAAACCTAATTATGTGCAGTAACAAATATATTATTTTTATAGCGTTTTTTTTTTTTCTTTCACTACTTTCGGATATCTGTGCTAACAATCTTTCAGGAGATATTTATGCTAAAATAGGAAAACATTAAGCCTAATAATCGTAGTAAAAATAATGCTAGACTACAAATATTTTTTCTACATTTCTCATAATTTTGTCTATTATGGATTTCAAATCAGGCCGTAAAAAACATACTTCAGTCCAACTCTAACATGATTTTAATCAAGATTATCAGCTTTGTTACATGATTTTTATCACTGTTATTAGGTTTATTGTTATCCAATGCTTCGCGTGATGTGGGCGAAAACAAAACTTAGAAAACATTTGGTTCGAAAATTAAATAGCGACCAAAAATTAAGCCAGTTACTTCAATTGGGTCAACGTGGTGCAAAGTCGATGCTCAAGACTGCAAAAAAAAAAAGAGGGGTATTATCAAACCGTATAGTAACTTTAACACGGTTTGAGATTAATTCCGTTCTGTTAATTACAAAAAAAAAAAAAAAAAAAAAAAAAAAAAAAGCGTTAACATCGGGGATAACCTACTTAAGATTTTTTAAATATTAACTTCGTTACTATAAGTTTTACGTTTTCACTTTGTTTTCGTATTTAAAATTTTTAATATCTTTTTGGCTGTTTTATAATAAGCTTCACCTAACTAAACTTATTAGTTACGTAAAAATCTCCTACTACTAGTACTAGTGTTAGAACTAGACTTATTAGTTACGTAAAAATCTCCTACTACTAGTACTAGTGTTAGAACTAGACTTATTAGTTACGTAAAAATCTCCTACAACTAGTGTTAGAACTAGACTTGTTAGTTACGTAAAAATCTCCTACTACTAGTGTTAGAACTAAACTTATTAGTTACGTAAAAATCTCCTACTACTAGTACTAGTGTTAGAACTAGACTTATTAGTTACGTAAAAATCTCCTACAACTAGTGTTAGAACTAAACTTATTAGTTACGTAAAAATCTCCTACTACTAGTACTAGTGTTAGAACTAGACTTATTTGATTGGTAATTATCTGAGTATGTAGAGTAATACTCGTATATAAATTGAGTTTAAACAATTTACCACAAACTCAAATCTTAGTTTTGTATCTTATTAATTTCATTCTTTTGTTACTAAATATGTCTAGTTCTCAAGTTATGCAAGTTTCAGTAAAAATATTTCTATATTATAACTTTAGTTTCAAACTCAATCAAAACTAGTTATTCGTTTGAGACTGAGAGTAAAAGTAAATTTTGTAACGAAGTTATAAGGCTAAATGTGAAAAGAGTTCCATATGGCACCCCCACCCAAAAATTGTAGAATTGCCTGGATAAAAAAGATTCTGAAAAGGGTTTATTTTAAGGGGCGTATTAGAAAAATTGAGGCATGGCTTTGACAAGCATTTGTGTGAATACATGTGGAGAACATTATATTGTGATAAAAGTAGCCTTTTTGATGCCTTTATACAAGACATTTGTAAAGTTTATCCCCAATAAGATTGTACATCTAATTAATGAAGTAAGTGGTATAATAATGTATTAAAATTATCAGATCATACTATTAATATGATTTATTAATACATAAATATTACTTTGATGATTTTTTTTTTTAAATTGAGTGGGGGTGCCATATGGAACTCTTATCCTAAATATATTTTCAAAGACACGAATTCCCTAATAGAAATATTTAATCCTTTTTGAGAGTTTGGTAAAAAAAAACAACACAAAACAAAACTAGAAGGAAATCGGTTACTATAGTAAAAAGTTAAATTTCTCAAGTCACGTGGTTAAATTTTTTAAAAAGTTCTTTGTAATTTTCTTGCTCCATAAAATAACGTAAAAATTGGTAATCACCATAATATTAATACTGTATCACTATCCTTCTCTGATCTTTCTTTCTCTCTCAAAGTATACAAAACAATTATCTTATTTATTTTGTTAGGAACTTTCTGTGTACAACTTTGTAATTTGCATAAATTCAAATTAGCAGCTAACTAGCTCTTTAGCTGTACGAGAAAGTTTTGATATCACGTGTTTTGTATGACCGTAGTGCATTATGTTTTTAAAAGCTGTAACGCCTTAAGTCACGGTTTTTGTTTTGCTTTTTTTTTTATTGTTGCAGGGTAACACTCGTGTAACCTCCAGAAGATATCGATCTAGACGAGGGTAAGCTGATGAGCGCTGGTAACAGCGTCATCCACCGGGCTAAGGTGAATTTTTTTACGTGTGCGAAGACTTCATGACGGTAGCTAAAAGGGATAACGATAATGAGGTAAGTATGATATCCACTTCTCTTTAATAGTAGTTTTTAAATGATGTTATAGAATTTGAGCTGTTGAGGCGATCCCTCTTAACTCAAGTATTAACTCTCAAGCATCTGTTATCGTTTTCCACCTAGTGTATGACCAGACTTACTTGGCTGTGACACCAAGTGAGTCAACAAACTAGAAATACGTAAGTATGTAAAAATTCGGCAGCTTACAGTCATCGCGGAGAGACTTTTATGTGTATCATACAATATATTTGTGAGTCTGATAAACTCAAATCGTGCAAGATTATCCAATTAAGGAACTTACTCTCAATGTGAATAAATATTATATACAAGTCTATTAAAATCAAAACATTGAAATTTGCCTTACAATAAGAAGTTTGCAGATATCTTGACGAAACATTATATATATCAGCGGCTTCATTAAACTTAAAATATACAATCGAATTTTAATTAACTTTTTTTACCCTAACGAATAAAGTTTGAGCCCAAAATATTAAGTGTACTTCTTTTGATATAAAATATCTGTAATAACAAAAACCATTGTTGTGAGAGCATTGTTGATGCTACTCTTGCTGTATCTTCCCCCCTGATGGCTTAGCTGTTAGTCTAGGAGTTTATAACACTAAAAATCAGATTTCGATACCCGCGGTGGGTAGAGCACAGATAGTCCATTGATCTGGGTTGGACTTGATCCATTGGTGCATGTTTTAATAATGATGTATTTTTTTCAACACTCGTTTTAAGCCACGTTTATTTTAATTGAATTAATTGCAATGAATTACTGGTATAGGATTAACACCATCCAAAGACTTGCCAAATTTCAATATGGCTGAATCTAGGAAGGATATGGAAAAATAATTTGGAATTAAGCAATAAAAACAATAATAACAGTTAATTTACTTTTAGTGAAAATAAACTTCACGGTCTACTTGCTTGAAAGGTTCAAAGAGTATTAGAATGCTTTGCTTCAAATGGGAATTAAAGAATTAAAAAAAAATATTCAGCGTCATTCGAAACATTTCCACATGGCATCGATTTAAAACTTCCCTAAATATAAATGAAGGACATTAATGGTATTAAAATGAACAATAGAACTTTTCGAAGGTGGTTGGAAGAAAATGGGAGAGTCTGGCATGGCCTGGTGGTTAGAGTATTCAATTTGCAATCTAAGGGTCACGAGTTCGATTCCCGTCCCAGAACATACTTGCCCTTTCAGCCGTGGGGACGTTATAATGTGACGGTCAAAAGTAGCCTAATATTTGGAGGTGAGTGGTATTGACTTGCTGTCTTCCCTCTAGGGACGGCTAGCGCAGATAAACCTCGAGTATCTTTGCGCGAAATTCTAAACAAACAAAGCAGTAAAATGATTGTTGTATAAACGTTGCAGCAAAATGAAAAAAAAAAGTTTGATATTTCACTTGTGAACGTTATCACTCGTTTAAATTTACTAAATTTCACAAAACGTGAAGACACGATATAGGTAATGTGCTACAGATTGACGAAATACTTTGAAGATTGAGTTTTTCCTAATTCATGGAGAGTGTCTGTGCGGAGACACGATAATGTGAACTTTAAACAAAGCTACGTCCAAAATGGTGTGTAGTGTTTGTTTGTGTTGTAGGGATGGGAGATATGATTAGATATCACCAAGAAGGAGGAATACCACATCCTGGTTCGCATTTCAATACCCGCTAATTTTGACATTTAGCAAGAGGATAATGATCCAAAAACATAATAATAAGAGATATTTAGAGGAGAAAGAAGGCGTTAGTGATGATAAGTTATGAAATGAGCAGACCAAAGTCCTGATGCTAAATCAATTTAAAAAATGTATAGTATCGATTGCAAAGCAGCTTTGAGAGATTGTACTACAAATACAAGGAAATACCTCTTGATAAAACTGCCACGCCCGGTTGATGTCGTCATATTTTGTTAAGACTAGTGAAGGATCAACTGAATATCGATTATACCAAATAGTGATATAACATTCAAACTTAAAATTCCTTACTGACTACTGTTGTATGTCAACGAGTCTGTTATCAAACTTCAAAAGCTATCTATGTTTATCCCACCTAAAAATTTCTGTATACTCGTGACACAGGAACCAACGTCAGACATTTTGTTTGTTTATATTTCCATTATTTGATAGTGGTGGCCTCTTCAGGCGCTCACTAAATATTTGAAATGAAGCTATGTGATAAATCCAAATACAAAGTAATTACATATTTCAAAACGAAAAATACCTGGGCTATCGAAACAAAAAACCTTATTCTGGTACATTAAATAATTAAAAAATCAGTTTACTGCATTAGAAGAAGATTATAAAAACTATAGTATTTGAAAGAGAAATATCAGCCAGTACGTAAAACAGTAGGCATTCTATAATATATTACACTGCATTGTTACAAAGCGATCAGATCTTCATTGAACTGTACTGCTGTGTATAATGAAATATCAGCCAGTACGTAAAACAGTAGGCATTCTATAATATATAACACTGTTATTTCATTATACACAGCAGTACAGTTCAATGAAGAGAAGATCTGATCGCTTTGTAACAATCTAATATGTGCAAGAAGAGTTGTAGCACATACGTTTTTAAGTAAATAAAACAAAGTATGAAAAACATTCATGAGAAAGAATTAACAACCAAATAAATGTATTTTATCTACAAAACAAATCTAAAATATCGCTAAGAAAAAAACGAGAATATAGTTGCCTATTTTCATAAAAGTAATCCCTTATTTCTATTCATTTTAAATTTTAGTTTCAAATGCTTTTTTGTACATAAGGAAGATTTCCCATAATTCAATATTTCAACTGTTGTTTTATTCATCAATACAATGTACATTACATTCACCAGTATTTCTTGTTGTAGCAAGAGGTTTTATCTATTAAAATTTATTCTCTTATTTATTCTTCAAATTTTCTAACTATATAAATTTACCAATGTTATCAGTGAAACGTTTACTGTGGTAACGTTAGTGACAATTTGCATGTTCTTAAAAATATTGGCTCTGGCCAGATGATTTTCACTCACATTTTAAATATTGTTTCGTTTACACTTTAGAAAACCTGAAGATTGGTTATGAAATTGAGTATAATCTTTCGAAGAATTTCAATATCAAATCGAATTTAAAACATAAATAAATGAAGAAATATAGGATATGCGTGAAGTTCGAATCAAAAATAGACAAGGAACAATACTCTCCTATCTACACATTTATCTTGTACTGATTAGAAACAATGTAAGTACGTTGTAAACTTAATGAAAAGATTAATAAGGCCCTTTGCAGAGCTATTGAAGAACTTGCTTGAATTTAAATTGCTTAAGATGTAGAAACTAATTTATAATTACTTAAACTGCTGAAATGATTACTCGTTGTCGGTCATTATATGGAGGAACTGAAAAGGCGTGGAACATGTTAAACTACTTAAAATACTACCGCTGGACTGTCGATAAATGACAATGAAATAATCCATTCAATCTGCTGTAACTTTACGGACTTACAACGCTAAAATCTGGGGTTCAATTTTTTGTAGTGTATAGAGTACAGATAGTTAGTTCACTGTGTAGTTTTGCAGTTAGAAAAAAACCAACAACAACCTTGCCCTCCGGTGGCTCAGTGGTAAGCGTGAAACTTATAAGTATAAAATACGAGGTTCGATCCCTGTGGTAGACACAGCACAGAGTCCTTAGTGTATAAACGTGGTTAATAATTAAAAAAGACGTTTTTTTTTTTTGTCTTCCAGTGAGTCAATAGAAAGTTCCCGGAATTACGTTCGATTCCCCGCGATGGACAGAACGCTGATAGCCCATTGTGTAGCTTTATGCTAAAAAACGAACAACAATAACTTGTCGTATAACGCTGAAGTCTGACCCCCGCGATGGACAGCCCATTGTGTAGGAACCTGAAAACATAAAATCTCTCAACTTTGTGAATATTACACAAACATACGTGTTTAATGATAAATATAAATATTGGTAAATAGCAAATAACTAATAATAATAATAATTTCTGATCAAGTACGAAATCAGGAAGTATAATTATTGGGCTAATGTGTTTTACAATTTATATCCTGATTAAAATACCGATTAAAATATATTTTCTCATTTCAAAATCAATCTCAAGTATCATAATTTAAATGTCAAAAAGCTGATGAAGCTCTAGAAACCAACAGGCCTACCATTTTTGATAAAAATCACGTAAACGGCAGATGTATTTTTTGTTTGTTTGTTGTTCCTTTTAAGAAGAAGGGGGGAATGTCCTTTGGTTAGTAAGATTCTTTCGTGGCGACAGGTAGGTTAGAAGGAGCATCACAAACCTAATTTGTTCTTGTTGTAGCTACACTCTCACATTTCTTAACTACACGCCTTTGCCAAGTAAACAACATTAGCTGAAGTTGCTTAAAAGGTTGCTGACTTTTGTATATATCTCGTGTTTTTTTGTGTGTTGTTTTTTTTCAATAAGAATCATTATTCTATAGACGTTTAAAAATGTTCAGTCATTTATTTCTATACTTCTTTATTTTCTTCTCAGTAATATCTGTTGGAATGTGATCATATCGAAAGATATTGGGCTCATTAAAAGTTCATTGAACAAACATTGCTTCCGGCGATATATCGAGTGATAAAAAAATAACGTTCTTTTGAAAAGCTTTCTAACTATTCCAGTATGCATCTAAACTCCTGAGTTGTCGTGGTGTCCCTTGGGAATTCTCGCCATCACGCAAACTCCTGATTTAATGGCATAATTTGGCCATAAATGTCGAGACTTTAGGCTCCTAATTATTTTTTTATCTCCGGTCTTCAGATAAATTGATATTTTTATTTCTTTGGTTCTAGTTAAGGTATTGTACCAGTCGTTTTGCTTTATGAAGTGCTGTTACAGATCGCCACAACAGCTGAAAGTATGTTTCCATCAGTAAATACTTAGTATTTTATTTTTAGTTTTAAAAATGTTTATTTTCCTGATCCCATCATAAATATTGAAATAGCATTATAATAAACTTTTTCCAAGTTTATTAACTAGTGGTATTTATTTTAAGTTTATGAGCTGATTAACATGAAAATTCCACTAACGAATAACTTTGTCACTAACACGTTACTATAAAACTTAATTCATATGGAAAGTTAAGAATAATACAAAGAATAAGACCTTCGTATTTCGTCTACTAACCTTGGTTTTACATGTAGAAAAACGCAAAACAAAAGCTGAGTAGGCTTTGATTGTTGAAAATATCTGTTTAGCAACAATATTTAACCTTCTCTATAACCCTAGCGCCTAGCGACGCTTCTGCCTAACCAAATCATTGTCTTTTTACCGACTAGGTACAGTACCTTGTCTGGCTAATTTTTTTATTTTTTATTTTACTGACAACGAAGACTATTCTCTCCTAGCTAGAGTTTTCTGTTATTAGTAAACAACATCATTCCGTCTAGATAGATCTTTTTTGGTTATTAACCATGTTATCAATTTTTGATAAGATTTCTTCAGCTACTGACTGACAACAATGTTATGTCTCTCACACTTTTTCCCCTGTCTTTCATTCTTACTGGCTAAAAACGATACTACTCTTCTCTAGCTTTCTGGCTAGCAACAATACTACCATTCCCTATCTTTTTGGCTAGCAATAATACGACCGTTCTCTATCTTTCTGACTACCAACAATACTACCACCCTTCCCTAGGTATCTTCACAATGAACAAAAAATGTTGTTAATGGCTTCTAAGATCTTTGAATCTCATATGTTACCTCCATTATTATTCCTAATTTATTTAATGCTTTGACTGTTGTAGACTATCAACGGTTTTCTGATTTACTTGCCTTACTGTTTATTTATTATATACTGGCGAACAATGATGTTTATTGTTCTTTCATTAGCCCTAACGTATTTCCTGGCTATAAATGATTATATCCTCTTTTCTTAAAGCTGGTTAGTACTAAAAGACCGTGAACAGTGTTACCTCAGTTTTTCTTACAATCTGGCTACACATATTCCAACTTTTCTAAATCTTTCAAAAAAGCAATAGCCGTCCTCAGCCTGACCATATGTTCTTATTTAAACAAATTCTTATTTTTGCAGAATTGCGTTCACTTAATGTTATTTGTCTATAAGACGATGAAAATGTAAATTCCTTTTTTTTATTGTTAACAAATGAATTAACACTTGTACTCTTTGATCGAGGATTTCAAGAGAAAAATCAATTTTCTACCTTCAGTTAAGTTTAATATTTGTGCCAAGAGATGGCGGAACAAGCTATCTAAAATTATGTAATGCACATAAACGTGGCTATTTAACTAATACTCACTTTGTTACTATAAGAGTTTTAAAAAATCATTCTATCTAGACTTCTACCGTAATGAAGATATTTTAATTGCCTATCTATGACAAACACCATACTGACTGTTTTCGGTGTTAATTACTTCACAGAGTTAAGCAAACCAGCAGAAATAGTATCAATGTAATAACGGAAACTAGATTCGAAATTCTATATTGAAACAA
Source organism: Limulus polyphemus (assembly GCF_000517525.1). NCBI lineage: Eukaryota > Metazoa > Arthropoda > Merostomata > Xiphosura > Limulidae > Limulus > Limulus polyphemus. Next base: position 297,252 of record NW_013666117.1, read on the forward strand.
TTCCTCTGTCTCTTCACTTATACATACACACATACATAAAATCTTTACAATTAAAGTTCACTTAGAAACAGCAATATTTAACCAATGTCAAACAAACATCTTAATTATAATTTATTACCTTTATCAATTTCAAATAACTCGGTCGGCCTTGATCGTTTTTTTTTCTAAATGTTTACCTACCTCTTTTTGGACACACCTTCTTGAAACTTTTGTTCAGAAACGTGATGTATATTTTAACCTATTAGATCTTGTGGTAATAATTTATCTTTTTTATATCAACAAGTTTTAGAATGCTATCCCTGTATTCTTTAATTAAAAGTGATAGTAAGTAGCAACCACATGACATCACCAAATGGACCTACAAATGTTAAAATCTTGTGTGTTAATTATGTATTTTATGGCAACTGGACCATCCATAACAAAATCCTATTCACTTTAACAAAGCAAAAACTTTCACTGTGTTATTAAATGCTCTGTAAAGCAAGTCTACATACTGTTAATCACCTGAATCTGTTGTACCAAAAGTTGAAACTCTGCATGTTAATTATTTGGATCTCACAGTGAAGGTTTTACACTTTGCATGATTGTCACCTGAAAATGTTATAGAAAACGTTTACATTCATTGCTTTGTTTTGTAGTTTAATCTAATCTTCTGTTGCGAAAGTCTACGCTGATAGTTTGTGGATATTGTGTAACAAGATTCTATGCTTCTTTGCTCGTATTAACCTTGCAGGGAATCTGCGATCTGTAGGCTAACAAAATTTCTACAGAGAGTATTTACACTCTCCTGAACTGCTGAATTTTCTGTAGCAAGTATCTACACTCTACTGAGCTGCTGAATTTTCTGTAGCAAGTATCTACACTCTACTGAGCTGCTGAATTTTCTGTAGCAAGTATCTACACTCTACTGAGCTGCTGAATTTTCTCTAGCAAATATCTACACTCTACTGAGCTGTTGAATTTTTTGTAGCGAGTACTTACACTCTACACAGCTGCTGAATTTTCTGTAATGAGTGTCAAAATTCTACTGGAAAATTATTATAGGTGTTGTCTTAAGTGTCCCTACATTACGCATTTCAATTCTAAGAAAACGTTTACATTATTTTACTTATAGCACAGTTGTTTAGTGGCCTCAGCTTTATCGAATCCACATTATCCGATCATTTTCAATCACCGCTGAAATGTAATAAGCGAAATGATAGATCATTAAAATGCTTAATCTCTAATAAACTAGAATGGACAGACATAATTATGGGGCCGAGTGTGGCTCTGTGGTCAGCGCGCTGGATTTTGGATATATGGTTCGAGCTCCGTTGCTAGTAAAGAAAACTTGCACTCCATACGTTAGGGATGTTGGTGCGCTAAAAGAGTGGCGATCAAATTCCACTTTTTGGTTTAACATTAGTAGCCCCACAGTTGCGGGTTGGTTAGTGATGACTAGCTGTCTTCCCTTAAAACCAGTGAATTCAAAATTAGGTACGGCTAACGCAAATAGATATTACCTGGGTAGCTTTGCGTAAGATTCAACAAAGAAACAAAACATCGGGTATGATACACAGCGATTTGAAGGTTTTACACCCTATCTACTTTGAAACATTAATAATCGTGATGACGTTTGATGCCTTAAACATGTGCTTTACGTTTTACATTATCTTACATCAAATATAAAAGCTAAGAGAACAAGCGCACCTCTTACTTGTATTTTCTGCCTCAGTTTCGCCATCTATGAGAAGCTTGCTTACCTTTTTTTACTCCTTCCATTTCGTGATAAGCCTCTTTTTGCCTGTTGGAAAGTCGTGGCCTTCTCTCACTGTCTTATTCTGTTTTCGTTAGCCGCTCACTATTCGTGGCTAATGCTGTGTTTCAAACAAACCGTTTGAACAAACTCCGTAATCCGACATGGCATTACCAAATGTGATAACCAGGGACTTAAACTGGATTATTCGTTGCTGAAATGAAGTTTCGGTGGAAGCTATGGCATTTCTAGGATTTTTTATTTAATGGGGGCAAAGAGTAAGCTTGGGGTTTTTAATATCTGTATATTCATTAACAAGAATGGGCTTATATTTTGGTTCTCGTCATGCAAGGGCAATCTTTACAACTGGCCTCATTTTCTGACAAGAACGGGCTTTTATTTTGGTTCCCGTTATTGAGAGGCAACCTTTACAATTAGCCTCATTTTCTGACAAGAACGGGCTTTTATTTTGGTTTCCGTTATAGAGAGGCAACCTTTACAATTCGCCTCATTTTCTGACAAGAACGGGCTTATATTTTGATTCTCGTCGTGCAGGGGCAACCTTTACAACTGGCCTCATTGTCTGACAAGAATGGGCTTGTATTTTGGTTCTCGTCATGCAGAGGCAACCTTTATAATTGGCTTCATTCTCAGATAGGAGGACAATGTTCCCAATCTCACTGAACAATATTTAAATCTTTTAAGCTACGAAGGATTTCACCAATCTTTTAAGCTGGGTAGAGACATCCCAGCCCGCTAGGCAAGTATTTATCAGGTTGGATTTCGTCCAAGTGTTTGGATTTGCTTTAAGACGAAGTTTCAATCCGCTAGTGCAGCTCCTCAAATGACTTGAACTAATGCATCGAAATACAGTTTCCGAACAATATAACAAGTGGATATAATCAGCTGGTTTCCAAGATGACCCCATTAGAGTTAACCTTCCCTCCCCGAACAACCTCTATCTGATTTAGTCTTTTAAGATTTTCAAATTCTGCACATTATGACTCCCAAAATCATGAAAGTGTGCATTTTTTCTGTAACACACCAGTTTGTAGTAACTACATAATGTATAATGTTTCTTACTTGATTATTTTAAACTCTTAAGTAGTAAGGAAAACTTCCAACACTTAAACTAATTGCAATCATTCTATATTCATTTGATATCCTTTTTGATTTATAATATATTCCTTAAAAATAAGAAAATGCTTACAAAATTTTATAACACTGTTATAGCTAACATTTCAACTCGCAAGAATATTTGGACAAAAAATCTTTGTGGTGGGCGACGCATGCCTTAGACCAACGCTTCTCAATTGGGTGAATGGTTCACCCAGGGGTTAATGAGCTCAGAATCAGGGTGAATGAGTATTATCAATTATACAGCAAGTTCAAGAGCAAAAAATTCATTAGTTATTATTAGTTATTCTAGTTGTAGTTTGATAAATACATTTATATTTTGTATTCATTCTAATTATAGTTTGATGTACATTTAAGTCATAATAAATAATTTTACATTTTATTATAGTACTTTTGTCTTTTTTTTTCGAACTGGGGTGAGTGAGCTGTTTGAAAAACTTAGTGGTGAATTATATTGGAAAAGGTTGAAAAGCACTGGTCTAGACTGTGAATCAGGGTTAGCGAACCGTTACTGCAATATATATATATATATATATCTGAGTAGGTAATGTCTGACAAAACTTGCCATGAATAAATTACAAAATTCCACTGTGTTCATAAACTATTTATAAAAGTCTAATTAGCAACATTCGATATTTTTTACCCTGTTGTTGCTAAGACGACATAAAAGACACAACTAACAAAATATATATGTGTTTGACACGTGCGGTGCTCAGTATAACAGTACATATTATTTATCTACTATTAAACTGACTTTAGTAGCATCCTGTGCCACCAAGACAAAAGAAGACATCGAGTCTGGTTGGATGACAACTAGGACCTTGATGACGTTATTACTTCTTTAATTTGCCACTCAGCTTGTACGTACTTGACAAGATAGAAGTTGAGATGAAAACGGGTACACAAGGGGTCCCAAAGGGTCGTATCACGTGAATGTGAAATTGATATATGCATGTTGACTGAGAGGTGTTTGGACTTGTGTTCTTACTGTACCCGTGAAATCCCGTGATGATATAAAAAATAAAAACAAAAAAAGAGGTATGAACCTCATTAAAGTTCCGGCTTGCCTTTTCCAAGGACTTCTGCGCAGCTGATTTTATTCTCGTATATTCTCAACCTCGGCGTTAGCGCACAAGACTGCTGACACACGGCTAGCGGTATATGGTTAGAAAGTGGCTGGTGTGGCGTTCATTTCTTCTGTTCGAGTATTGGTCATCCACCTGTGGACCACCGCTTTAGATTTGGATATTAATTACTCCAGCCGGTGGTTGTTGTTAAAGAATTGTTAGGATAACACGCTCGGCTGGATCAGCGACACATTGAAAGGTAGGCATTATTTTTTGTATGATATCAGGTGGGTCAGAAACTTAGTTTGGTTTCGCTTGTTAACTAGATAGTTTTCGTATTTCAAAGAAAACTAGTTTGATATTTCCAAATCTAAAACCATTTGTTTTTAAACATAAAAGAAAATTAATGAGCTAATATATGCTTACGTTCATCTATCAGTAATTAATCATTATGAAATACAATAAAATAAAATAAATGTATTTTTGGTAATATATTTTTGTTTGTTAACTAGACAACATTTTGAGTAAGTTCAGACCGCGTGTATCAGGATTCTGCTGGTTCCTGCCTTTTAATTTGACAATATTCCATTTTTTATTTTAGCCATCAGTCCCGGCTCCAGCTTTTCTTAAATGGGATGTGGGGGGGGGGGGTAAAGAGACATATAATAGGTAATGGGGGCCAAATCTAAAATCAGATTAATTGACGACATTAATGTTTTGGAGGAACGAAATTTCAGGAGGGCCGTCTCACCCCCTCCCGATTAGCCAAGAAACACTTGTAGCCCCCTAGTGGCTCAGTGAAAAGTCTGAAGGCTTATAACGCTTAAAATCTGATTTGGATACCTGCGGTGAGAAGAGATCAAATAACCAATTTTGTAGCTTTGCGCTTAACAACAAACAAACAGTCTACACAGTATAAACAGTTCTTCAGCTTCTGGTTGACAGCACTTCTGTAACGTTGGCAACACGGGGCAGTTTACTTGCGATTAAGTCTCACCCTTGAAGAGTTCTGACGTACAGGATCAATCATCACCAAACACCAGTACAGCGAAATGTTTCATGTATGTTAGGAACGTATAGTATAGGTTTTTTATAGATAAAATTCCATTTGCACCGACCTAATATCTCGTACTTCGTATGGTGGAATTTTGATAACATTTTGTGTAAAGTATGGCACTATGAAGTCATAGCTATCAATTATCTCTTTGACGTAATTATAATTGTAAGCGACTTATTTGCTTTTTCTAAAAAAACTGTTTTATTAATCGACTTAATGTTCTTAATTGATGACTACTTATTTATGGTAAAATTATATGAGATAAGGTAAGTAACATCTTTACAGCATTTCATAAATATCCTTGATTATGTATTTTTGTAGCGTCTCTATTTGCTACAGTAAAACCAATGTAAAATATTTAAATCAAATGTCAACATACGGTTCATTTTCAATAGTATTACAAACGTTTTACTAATCACAACAAAGACATCAGTAAACCAACATTCGTGAAATGGATATACATATAAAATATAAACACTATATATATTGAGCACACAATTAATAATTTGTAACCGACACCGAAGTAAAGGGCTTGCTGTAGTTTCGTAAATATTAAGCAACTCTCAAGATTGTGCCTGTTTTAAATTAAGACAAGTCACAGCTGGTTTCTGTCAGTTCTCTTTAATTTCGTTGCACTAATACGAACGATATTGATAGAACAAAATTTCTAACAAGAAGCACTGAAATTACTTATTCCACTGAGTAATAGTATTTAAGTAGTTACAACATTTTTTAAAATATAAATTGTAAAAGTGTCTTAAGGTTAAACAAAATGAACGTACTTTTTATTTTGTTATTAAATGTTTATTATTATGCATTTGTTATCAATTCGGGTTTTTTCGGTGACTTCTGTTCGTTAAAATGTGCAACATGACGCTTCTTATAAATTCAGTACGTGTCGCTTGGTTAAATTTCTTCGATTGTCAAAGTAATCGGTTCGTGTTACAGAAATATATACACATTTATATAAGGAATAAAAAAAATCTGTCATCAAAATTTAAACTTTCAAAATTTCGTTTATACTTGCCCTGTTTTTTTATGTCACAAGACAACTCAGAATATTAGGTTTATGAACTTTAGTCGGCACGCAAATGAAACTGGAAGAGTACTTCTACTCTCGACACACATTACTTTTAACGTACTTCTATTCTCGACGCACATTACTTTTAACGTGCTTCTACTCTCGACGCACATTACTTTTAACGTGCTTCTACTCTCGACGCACATTACTTTTAACGTGCTTCTACTCTCGACGCACATTACTTTTAACGTACTTCTACTCTCGACGCACATTACTTCTAACGTGCTTCTACTCTCGACGCACATTACTTTTAACTTGCTTCTCTTAATTTATCATTCTATCTATCTATCTGGCATTTGATGATAAAAATTTCTAAAGAAATAATTAATCATCAGGGGTGCCCAAAGGTTAAGCAATCTTCCTTCGCTTGAGGTATTGGTGAATTTATATCGTATGGATTAATGTTCTTAGAGCCAATTATGAATTATTTGGAAAAGTTAAGGTTTTAACTAAAGGTAAACAAATCTAAATGAGACGTGAAGGCAAGGCAAGTCCCAGACACGTAGTGGTAAAGGGAAAGAAGACAAGTTGCCTCAGACAAACCATCATAACAAACGGGCCTTCTCTTAATCTTAACACGCATTACTTCACACGTGTTTCTCTTCATCTCGACACGCATGACTTCTAATGTGTTTCTCTTCATCTCGACGCGCATTACTTCAAACGTGTTTCTTTTCATCTCGATGTGCATCTTGATGGAGAGCCCGTATTTTCAGTTTCTTCCAAATTGCGAATAACTGAAGCAACAAATCGTCACAAAATTTGAATGAAATCCAAAAAATTGAGAACAGAAACATCAAAGAAAATTATAGGTTTCTAAAGAAACCGAAAATTCCGATCACCATATAAGTTGTATATATTTTATAATTTCAGATTTACCAGAACTAACTATCAAAGGGATTCAGATTTCAAATGGTTTGCAAACTATATGTAAACTATCTATGTAATTTGGTCGTTTTCATCTTTACGTCCACCATTCTAATAGATGTAGGATAGCTTCTCATAAAATGTCCCCATTGGCACAGCGGTATATCTGCGGATTTACAACACTAGAAACCGGGTTTCGATACTCGTGGTGAGCAGAGCACAGATAGCTCATTGTGTAGCTTTGTGCTTAGCTTCAAACAAACAAGAATTCTAAAAAAAAGAAACAACCAAGTACCTGAAGACATTCTTTGATCATTGGTGCCTGTTGCTTAGCTGGCAAGTCTTGGTTATTTAAGATCCTTCATATAAACATTTGGTCAATGAGGCGGTTGAGTTTTTATTGGGTGTGTGGTAGTTTTAAATGTAGATTGTTGTGGGCTTGGGCATCAACATGTTTTAATAATATTTAAATTCTAATTTTATGTCCTATGCGAAATTTGTTTCTTGAGGTTAGCTCAGACAGAAGGTGTAGCCCTACCGCTGTATAGGTTCCACTATTATACACACTTCTCTTTATTAGGATATTTTACTTTTCTTCCATTGTAATTTGTACCCTAGTTTTACTTTTGCCTATTTTGTATGTGTGACGTTTTCTTTTTGTTTGTTTTTTTTTGTTATTTTTTAGCCTTCTTGAGTAAAATTTCCGTAAATCATCAAATATAAATGTTGTTACACCCTCCTTCCTTTAGACATTAAGTTAACATATTTCTTGCGTTGTGTATGTGTGTGTATACACTTATAGTATCGGAAATAATTACAGAAACGTACGAGTGATATACATGCAGGAGTCACAAAAAATGAGCAATATCAAGTAAATTGTCACTTTATCATTATTACAGAAAAAATGCATACCTTATTGTTATGTTATCATAAGTTTATCAGTGCATTATTGTGAAATATTGTTTCAAATCTCCAGTACAATTCCACATAATTCAGCCAAATTACTTAATTACTGTTTGACCTTCTCAGTTTCTATATATTCAACATTCGTATCGAGACGTCGTGCAGGCCAAGCTACTTCTACCTTCTAGGTGTAGTATCACCACATTTGCTACATGCTTGATATCACTGTATTGATGGAAGATTAATTCCTGCCCAACAGATGACATGATGGATAAGAATCTGTTTGGAAATGTTAGTGATCAGGGTGACATCACTTTTAAGTAGATCTCCAATATAACTGGCTAAGATGCAACACACACTTGTATTGTTCCCCCAGCATGCTTCTCTGTAGGCCATGATACAGTTCTCTGTCATCGAACAGAAACTACCGTTGATTGTTGCTAAACAATTTGAATTTGGATTCATCTGTAAATAATACCTTTTTCCATCTTTGTTCATCCCATTGTTTGAAATCCGATGGCCATTTAACTTTAAGCCTTTTTGTTTGGTTATTTCGTCTAAGCAGAGGTTTTTGAGTAGCTACATACCCACGGAGACAACTTTGTGCTATTGTGTCTTACATGTTCTGTAAGTAACATTCACATCTATTTAAAATAAGTTATTGACAAGATCTCTATTCACACACACACACACACACACACACACACACACAATTACCTGATCTTCGCAATAACTTAATCGTAGACCTAGTATGCAGAATAACAGGTAACAGGGACAGAATTTTATAGATGGTTGGATTATTATTGTTTAGGCTGAATCAAAGTAAATTGTATTTAATTAAATACGTCATAAAATTTTTAATTCAAACAAAATAAATTAAAAATGAAGTTTACATAAAATTAAGGCACGAATATAGTCAGCATGTTTTTAAAGAGAAAAAACGAAGACGAAAAATACAGAAAACGAAGACGAGAATTTGCAGCAGGTAAAAAAAAAGAAAAAAAGAACCAAAATGCACAGTTGAAAACGTTTAAAACTGCATTTATAGTTCACCTTTAATCTGTATCTGACCAATAAGAAAATTGAATCACAAGTATCAATAAATATCTGTTCGCAAATTAGTCCCACATACACAAAGTAAAGTAGGACACAATACAACGATCGCATGAATCAATAGTTTCCACGACTGGATCCTGCTATAGGAAGTAATACCTATGAATCAATAAATAGTTTCCACGACTGGATCCTGCTATAGGAAGTAATACCTATGAATCGATAAATAGTGTCCACGACTGGATCCTGCTATAGGAAGTAATACCTATGAATCAATAAATAGTTTCCACGACTGGATCCTGCTATAGGAAGTAATACCTATGAATCAATAAATAGTTTCCACGACTGGACCCTGCTATAGGAAGTAATACCTATGAATTAATAAATAGTTTCCATGACTGGATCCTGCTATAGGAAGTAATACCTATGAATCAATAAATAGTGTCCACGACTGGATCCTGCTATAGGAAGTAATACCTATGAATTAATAAATAGTTTCCATGACTGGATCCTGCTATATGAAGTAATACCTAGGGTTGAATTAGCACATGACCTCGACCGGGTTTAGTATGGTCTAAATTAGAGGATTAGCAAATTAAATATCTTGGAAATATTAAATATGCACTTTAGGAGAGTAAGAATGTAGCGTTTGCACATTATATTGATTTACTCGTACAACAGGTCTATTGGATGTCAGCTGTATCGATATCCTGAACTCGCGCTCGTGAGCACTGCACCCGGAACTCGTGTGTGTATCAACATCAGTGCTGATAAAAAGCTCCTGAAATAATTCACAATACTCGCTGTTACTTACGAGTGAAACTGCGCTTGTCATCTGATGTCTTGTAACTCGTTTAAAATACTTTTCAACAAGACTATTAAATAATGGACAACGTGCTCAAAACTTTTTGTTTTTGTGAAAAACAAATGCAAGAACGTTTAGTTTGCTAACCTAAAGATGACAAGTTGTGTTTCACTTTTTTCTTTTTTATAGAAAGCCTTGAACGAAATAGTACAGCACATGAACAAATCTCAAAATTTTTTGTTTTTTTTTCTTGGTAACGTTTTATGGTATCGCGTCAGTGTACGATTCAGGATTAGCGTAACGTGCAGGTGTATAACGAATAACGTTTTCTTCGTAATATTATAAAATTAATACGTTTTTCTCTTCTTCATAAAAGTCGTAAGGCTTTCCACAAATAAACTACGCTTTTAAAATTTGCCAATAAAAGTAGCCCTAGCTTGGTCAAAAGCGGGAATCCTCCTTATTGAATGGTTGAGCTACATTGTTAGAGTGAGCTCATCCAAACAAATCCTGCAAGACAAAATCTACAAGTTACTATTCCTCCTAATAATCTGAACATTGTATACACACTCCTGTTGAATTTGTGCGCCATTTTTCACGAACTAAAGAAAGTATTGCAGAACTAAATGGTGCAAGAGAGGATATAGGGTGTCTAGGTGGCCCCTTTTTTAAATACCAAAGAAAAAAAATATAAGTGTCGAGACTTTGTTACTCGGGTTGTGAAACCCTAAAATATGCAATAATTATTTTACTCTATTAAAGAAAATTGGAACGGTATATCCATTATTATTTTGAAAATATTTATGGTATATTTATTTTACTAATAGATGTATTATTAAGGAATTATCTTTACAACAAGGCCTAAACACAGTTAAACTTATATTTTGGTTCCCGTCCCTTTCCATAATCTCACTGTCCTTTTGGAAAAGTAATATTATCATCTCAAAATTATATTAATGGGGCAGAGTTAGACATTTTATTAAAGTTGTGCTTTAAAATGTATTTAAAATCCTGACAATATTTAACATGTGCTTTATCATGAAGTTACAACATTGATAACAAAAACTTCTATATTCAGTGTTAAGTTACTAAAAGGTATGATGATAAGAACATAATGCAAATCTTCCACGAATCTTGTATATTTAAAGAGCGACATAACAAAAACCTAAACTTTGTATATATATATTTATATTTGTAATACTTTGGGTTATTAAAAAGTGCCTACCTAGCACCCAATTTGGGGTTAACAGTTTAGCCCTGTTGATAGTGCAACTGCCTATTGTGTGAGAGATCTCGGGTTCGAATGTGAACTGAGGAGATAATAAATAAATTGATTTTACCTCGTGTGAAGAAGACAGGTAAAACATGCAGAAAATACTGGTAATTGGACAATAAATATGCTATTAATCAAAGAACTTTACGAATAATTTACCACGTAATACAAGTTACTTAATTAAAGACTTCAATTATAAATCCATTTGTACATTTATAGTTATTCGTAATCAAACTTCTTTAAATGTGTATCTTAAGTTCAGCTGTTTATAATATTTCACTTATATTTTGTTTCCTAATTTTGAAAGAATAAGCATTAGCAACTATGCATGTTCTCCTACGTAATTATGTACTACACAAGGTATTTAAAAAAAAAGCTACTTGGAAATGCTTTTGAATAAGAAAATATTATATACACATATATATCTATTTATAGATCTTTTCCTTCACATGTCTCCGGAACCCACCGCCGTGTCCCAGGAGGATGCCGGTGGGACAAACATGGATGCTTTGACTCCCACAAAGGACGAGATACAAGTGCGATTGATAGGTTTCTCCGCAGGTGAAAAACCCGTTAACTGGAAAAAACCTTGTTTGAACTCATCACTTGTAATAACAGTTAATGGCCGGAGAAGTCCCAGACATGGCATCCCGCCATCACCAAAGTCTGAAAAGGTGAAACTTACAGGATTCTTCTCTCATAGTGACAATCACCGGGGCACAAATGAAATAAAAACAATGAACGATAATTTCAGAGAAACTTCAGGGAGGATTTTTAAAGATTCTCTTTGCGATAAAGAACGACAAGAAAGACTAGCGCAATTAATGAAAGAAACTCAAGAACGGTTTTCTCGCGTTCGTAAAAACGAACACAACTGGCACAGTGAAATGTCGTCTGGAAACGCGACTCACAACGCGAAAAGCTTCTTTGAGGAAACGCGAAAAAAAAAATCTGTGGATAATAGTGATTTGTTTGCAGAATTTGTGCGAAAAAACCAAGAAAAGTTTCAACATTTATTGCAGGAAAACAACATGGCTTCTGCGTTCAGCAATTTTACTCAAAAAGCGACAAGTATGTGTTTTGACAATGCTACATTGGGTAAAGATAAGGACGAAATCACAATTGCAGAGAAAAGAGAAGCATTTAGTCAAGCGCGAAGTTTTAGTGCTAGTAACGCAAGCTTTGTGAATTTTAGAACTAGTGCACAGTGTAACGGAATGCCAAATATTAACTCAAATCAAGTGAATGGCTCCTCTTCGGAACCGCTTACTTCTTCTCAGTTTCAGCACGCCACCAACAACGCTTGTGGTTTTACAAGTTCTTATTCTGCATTTTGTCACCAAAGGCAAGAGTTTAAAAAATCGGCCAGTGGTTCCAGTTGTTCCACAGCCTGTTTGTCAAAAACTGGTGCTTATAACCCTAGTGAAGGTTCAAAATCAGACCTTCGAAATCCTCCGTTTGCCAGCTTTCCCAGTTTCCAAAGTATATACCCCGTCACTATTAACCTTGCGTCTCCCACAAACGTTGACCTCAGAACAAGTACAAGTGGGGCCTATCACATGACGTCATCAAGAAATACGTTCGAATATTGTGGAGATACGAACACATACAGGTAAAACATTTTCTTCTACTTTATCTTGATAGCTATTTGAACTTTTACAACTTGCTTGTCTTTCATATATGTGTACACATTGTACAAAATTAACAACGGGCTTCGTGCACCATCTTCAAGACAGTAGTTCGATCTGCTAGCATCTGTTTACTTGTTTGTAGATGATATTGTGGTCTTTCTGATCAGGTTTACAGCGCTTTTTCGTAGACAGTACGTGTATTTCGATTTTCTAGAGCTCATTTATAACTTGATTTGGAAGCCATCGCACGCCTTTATCTTTTATTTAATACATTGATTAAATATCCTAACATAGGTTTCCAGCTTATTTAGAGACATTGTTTCGACGTGTTAGCATAAGTCTACAGTTTTTCTCGAGACATCGTTTTAGTGCTCATCGACGAGCATTAATTGTTTTCAATGTCAAATATTTGTATGAAAACCGTTAAGCCTATCAAAAGCAATCGGACTTCTCCAATTCAAACATTTTAAAACGTTTGTGCAGTTCTTGTCTGTTTCACAAAGTAACTATATTTCAATTCATTGGTTACTTGATTTCATTTTCTTTCAGTGAAGTTCGTGTGAAGCGATGTGGTTTGTATAACTATGATATGATTTGTTTCTTTATTGATAACTACAAAGCTAGAAAAATGAAGATGTACGTGTGTGAGCGCGCGCACACACACACACACACACATACAGAGGGTGGTTCGGTGGTTATATTGAAACAATTTGGAATATGTACATCAGCAAGTCATGTGACAGTAACATCTGTTTTTGACGTTGTTTGGTGTTCGAAGATAGTGTGATGCACCAATATTCGATTGCTTTTGATAAGGGTATGTAACAGCCCTTTTCGACACAAAATATTAAAACGCTAAGATCAAAAAGGTGTGTTCAGATTGGGGATTTAGAATTTCCAAGACGAAGATATACCTTATACTTAATGGCATTAGAAAAGAAAAAGGGATATGGATCAACTTGGGGACCCAGGATCACCCAAAAGTAGACCCGAAACAAGTCGTACCTCAGGCATCTTATAATAGTAAGAATACATGAACACAAAAGTCAGAGGCAAAAGCCGTCCACGTGTCCCCAAATGTAGAAGACTGTATCAGCTCTACTAAGCCGGAGAAAAATGGCAGTACGTGATGAGACTAGACGAATTGTTTGTGTATCTTGATAGCTGCATAAAGCAAGTCTTATGCCATCTTCTACTGGTTAATGTGTGGAGAAAAACTCCAAAACTGGTACACGACATGTCGCGAATTTTTTTTTCCAATGGATTCATGTTCATAGCTGGATACTGTGCCTTGGGCAAACTGGGGGTTAGAAGAATGAATACAAAGATCAAGATGAATTCTTCTTGCTATCAGACCATTGTTCTGGACCCTGTGTGCAACAAAGAAATAACAACTTTGTACAAAAACGAGGCAAACAGGGTATGGGTTCACTAAGATAAGACTTCCATTCACACCTCCCGTTCAACGGTCGCGTATCTTAAGCAACTGGATAATGAAACGGGTATGTAATCAAGCTATTCAGTACGAAGACATATTGGTCAAGTCGCTCATGGATTTTTGTGTGAAATAATCATTTTGTATGCTAGATAAATTATTGAAAGCATGCGGGGAAGAGTGGTGTGCTTTGGATCTGACAAGATTACGACGGAGCATTTTGCAATAGAAGCTACGCTGCAGGGCTATTGCCAAGATGTACTTGTCGTCAGATAGAACATGAACAGGCGTGGCGACATGGACTATACCGACATGGTGAGGCTTCAAAATCGTTTTAATATCACGTACAAAATAGAGAAAACTACCATGTGATCTAAGCATCTGCTGTATTCACAACTGATTAGTTTTACATGTGAAAGACGCACCTCTAGTTTGGTGTGCGAGAAAACGATGTTTAGGTTATATCTACCACAGAGACATATATGAAGAATATCACTACCGTAAAAAGAGAAGCAATACGTATGTACGTGTGTGTGTGTGTGTGTGTGTATTCTCCATTTATTGTTTGTTTGGTTTTAGAAATTTCACGCAAACCTACTCGAGGTCTATCTACGCTAGCCTTCCCCAATTTAGAAGTAATAGGCTAGAGGGAAGGCAGATAGTCAACACCATCCACCGCCAGCATTTAGGTTACTCTTTTACCAACGAAAAGTGGGATTAATCGTCACATTATAATGTCCCCACAGCTGAAAGGGCAAGCATGTCCGGTAACGGGATTCGAACAGGCTGTCTCCACTTAAAAGATAGATATTCCTCTTTTTTACCACCACATCTAGAAATTATCCCTTTTCCATCTCCCCCAATGGCTCAGCGGCAAGTCTGGAGGCTTATAACGCTAAAGAACAGATTTCGATACCTGTGGTGGGCACAGCACAGATTGCCAATTGTGTAGCTTTGCGCTCAACTAGAAACAAATACACTTCTTCACTATACTCTGTAACTTCATTGTTAACCTACATATAAACTACAGCCAATATTTATAGTGTACTGTATACCAGTTATCTTTTTAGTTATCTTGTAGTATTCTTTGCTAAGACAGCAGCTTATTTTCAATAAACAGTGACCAACAAACTTGAATCTTATTAATTGAATAATTAAATTATGCTTATTCTCCCCATGTTTTTAACACAATCACTTGCGTGAATATTGTGAATTAACTGTTTTAACTAATTCTTCTCTACCAGAGTATTTGCTATTTACTATTTTTAACCTGAACTCCACCTTATACAGCAAATGAACTAAACACCTAGTTCAGAGACCCCTAGGATTCAGTTATAGCTGTTTTCAATTCTGAACTGCTAAACAGTAGGAAAACAGTCAGTTAGCATCACCCGCCATTACAAAGGCTTTTTTAGACTCTCTAAGCCAATTATGGATTTGTCTGTCACTTTTATTACGTGCCCATAAACTGGAAGCGCAAAGGGTATGTAGAAGCATCAAAGCTCTAGCCTCCGACCCTCTGATCCCCAGCCCGACCAAAAAAAATTATAATAAAGCTAGTAACAGTGTGTCACCTCGTAGGTTAGTTTGTGTGAAATTCTTAATCTTCTATACGTTGATTATCAAAATTGTAAACTTCTAATACTTTTAATTTATTCTTATCTAATTACGTTATGAAAACAGTTAGTTTTACAGTAAATGTTTTTATAACGCCAAATCCTCAGACAACAAACTTTGTTGCACAACGAAGTTTAGAAATAGCTTTCAGTGAAAAAGCTTTTGTAGTTGTAACTCAGTAAGCCTATTTGTAAATGTAATTAAGTACTGCAGAATAATAATATTGTCCTAACTTCAATTATAAAAGAAAATAATATGTAAAGCTGAGAGATTTTAAAGGATAAACCTTTATTCGTTTTATCCTTTTCTGTTTTTAGAAGTCTCTTGTCTTATCGGGTTTTTGTTATTGCTATATATAACTTGTTACTCCTAAAGGCCAAAAACGTCGCTATCAGTGAGGGTACCCAACAGATAACCTATGGTACATTTTTGTAACCTGCATGTTACTCCTAATTAAACCTGTTGATAAGTAACTTTAACTATTATTATTATAGAGATTCAACAGCCATCCTAGTAGAGTCTCCCGATGGGTCAACAATGTGTATATAGACTTGCAACACTAAAATTCAGGGTTCGAATTACCGCAGTGAACAAAGTGCATATAGCCCATTGTGTAGCTTTACGCTAAGAAAACAAAAATTACACAAATGCGCTGACAATGTTGTGTAGTGGTGAACACAAACACGTGTTGTCAATAACTTCTATCAGAAACTTGTTAAATTTTAACAAATGTTTATCATCATCTGATTAAGGGGTTCAGACTGCGAATTACGTCATTTCGATGTCCCACAGTAATTGTAGCAGAGCCAGCGCCAACCTTTTCCAGGTGGGAGGAGGGGACAGACAGAATACGGAGCAGCTTTGCTTCAAGATGTGTAGATCACCAGCGTGTTGAACGAGCTCGTTGGGGTGGCTAAAACAAATTTTGGAGTGGGTATAGCCCGCAAGCCGCTCTTTAGCGCCACCCCTGGATTGGGAATCACTATAAGCAGATATTTCACGATTTAAAAGCTCTTCTCCAACAGTGTATCTAAAATCATACTATGCCTTAATTTACTGTACTAACTTTTATATAAAATGATTAATTTGTTAATTGTCCAGTATAGACTGGGTCTATCCCGTATCCTAATCCCAGCGAAAGTAATAGCCATAAACTTTGATACTAGACTCAACATACGGCCAGTGGTATAAATATGGGCCAGAGTAAACCAGACGATCATTACATAAAAATTAAAAACCATCTATTGTTTTCTTTCTTCATTGTCTACTTCAATACTTATCCGATTTTGAATTTTTTTGTTGAAACATAAAGAACTAGTGTGGTTTGGTTTGAATTTTGCACAAAGCTACACGGAGGCTTTCTGCGCTAGCCGTCCCTAATTTAGCAGTGTAAGACTAGAGGGAAGGCAGTTAGTCATCACCACCCACCGCCAATTCTTGGGCTACTCTTTTACCAATGAATAGTGGGATTGACCGTCACATTATAACGTCCCCACGGCTGAAAGGGGCGAGCATGTTTGGTGGGACGGGGATTCGAACTTGCGACCCTCAGATTGCGAGTCGAGTGCCCTAACCACCCGGCAATTTATAAAGAACTAAATAATCAGGGGATGATGAGAAAACCTTGTGGAAACATTGTACATTTGCTGTTATATTAAACTTGTATTAAAGTTTTTCTTCATTACCCCATTCAAGCCATCTCCAAGCATTATTAGTTTCAAAGTGGGTTCCTCGTCATCGAATTATTTCTGTGTGTTTGCAACGACAATTATTTTTGGTATATTAGATCCAACAACATCTGCCCATTTGGATGAATACGTCATGAGTGACGGATCATGTTCCACTAATCGACCAGACAAGAGTAGCCCAAGATGTTGCAGTGGATGTTATTGACTAGCTACCTTTCCTCTAGTCTACCAATTCAAAATTAGCGCACATAGCTCTTCTGTATCTTTGAGTGAAATTCTGAAACAAAATATCAACAAAAAATGGCTGTGTTAGTTTATCTGGACAGTCACACTACCGATTCTATCTTCTAACTAGTCCAAAAGTATCACCTTGCATGGGTATGCGATATTAATATATATATATCGCAATAAATGTTTGAATAGTCATAGTTTTGAACTGTGGATTTTTCTTAGTTATTCTCCACTTGTGTTTATTGATTTGGTGTATGTTATTCAAAAAATGCGCGTTACGAGTTATCCAAATTATGCGTGTTTTTCTACAGTAAACTAAACATCAGATACCAGCGCGATTTTTGACGTTAAGCTTTATTAAATACTTTTAACATTTCTGTTGGGAATTTTATCTGATAAAATGAATAGTTCCTCCAGCTAAAGTATGTCTTCTATTTATATATATATACAATCTATAACGATGTCGAAATTAATCACTAACAATATTTCGAGCGTGGAATACTTTTATCAAGTTACAAAACGACAGGAAATATACGTAACATGATGAACGGGAAAATGTCAGTCATTAGGTAATTCCAAGGGGTCATAATCTGGTTTGTTACGCCAACATCTCTTGTTACATAATACGCACAAACATATTTGATTTACTCGTGGTTTCAACACTTGTACATAGGTGAAGTCATATCCTAATATGTGTATTGATAACTGTGATGTTTTCAGATTGAACGGAAACTTCTGCGGTCAAGTAGTCAGTGCGCAGAGCATCGGATCGAAAGATCTAATGGTTATGCTACTAAACACGATCTGCATTTTCAGCTGTGAGTGTGTTATATGTGATAGTCAATCCCGTTATTCTGTTCAACATCAGAAAAAGTTCTTGTGGTGACAGGTGCTACTGATTGATTGTTATCCCTCTGGTTAGCAGTTCTAATTTAGAGATGGCTATGACTGAACTTTTAAGTTCGTGTTAACGATGGTTCAGAGATATATACGTAAATAGATCAATTTTATCGTTTACCGTAGTATGCTAAGAAAGAGCTTGATTGAAATTCAATAACAAAAATATATAACGATTAAAAAATAATGTGTGCGAAAGAAATACAAAGTTCACAAATTCAAGTAGAAGACTATAAAGGAATAACTTATTTCCTTACTATTAAAATAATGGCAATTTTAAATGGTGCGTTGCGCAACATTCACACACACATTTTTTCGAGTTACAGGGTTACTTTAATAGTGTATTCTCCCCCCTCCCCCCCACAGTGGCTCCGCTTCAAGTATGCGGGTTTATAACGCTAAAAATTTGGTTTCTATACCCGCGGTGGGTAGAACACAGATAATCCATTGTGTAGCTTTATGCTTAACAACAAACAAAATTAGTAATACATATTTTCTACAACTTTCTTTTCACTTACCCAGTTTCCTTTAATTTATTATTTTTCAGTGTCATTTTTTTTTACAAATATATCAGTAACATTTGCGTTATAAACAAGAAAAATTTAGGATTTACTTAGAAGATTATCATTTAAAGTTATTCAAGTACGGCACGCACATACACGCAATATACTAACAAATACTGGCAAAATATTTAAAAAAATTATTAGATATTTTAATAATTTGACCTCATTTGCATTCCAATATACATATGCAGAGGATGTGAGACCTTTGAATGATCTCGGCACTTAAAGCTTGCGCATTACGTTTACCAGTTCAAACCAGTTTAATTATTTATTTTGTGCTAATGGCTCTGATTCTTGAGAAATCCTATACCCGAAAACTGATGAAGTTATTCAACATGGGACGTCATACTAGTTAATTTAAATTATGAAGTTGAGTAATTACTTTACCTTTTTAGGCTATAAGATATTCACACACTATACTTTAGCCTCTTGAATTTGACACTTCAGATTTTGGTTTGTAACATTGAGAAAGAAGCTGATTCTTTTTCCATAAAATTTTTCTGACTCTTGCAAATGTGGAACTGTTTTGTGTGTGTTTTAATGAAAAATAAAAACTCATTTCTTATCAAAGCACGAAAGTTATTGACTTAGCCAATCTACCCAAAAGGGATGAAGGTAAGAATACTTATTTCGATTTTTTTTTTTAACAAGCTCTGGGCTCATACGCATGCGCCATTTCGGACTCCTGTCACCGTTTCTATAAGCATTTTAGTGAGCGTGATAGTTTAAGTCCGTCATAAGATCGTGTATTAAAATATACATTTTTTTCAAGGCAATGCAGCACATAGGCTTGGAATTTACGATTTTGTGGAATGGTTTTCTTTCGATTATATGACACATGCTGCTAGTTGAAATGAATTTAAACTTTTGTAATGTCAGTGAGTGAAAGGATGACCTTAACACGCCGAATCAAACGGAGTTTAAATAGGTTGGAGCGCGCAAGACGTCACATTCAGTGTCCTCGAGCGCCATATTTGAAGTAAAGGCAAAATATTGCCTCGACATTTGTTAGGGAGGAAGAGGTCTAGATTAAATCTGACTCTTTCAAGTCGTCCAATACGAACAAAACACCGATTCAGACAGACGACGCTTGACATTTGTTCAACTTTGTAGCATGTACAAGTCAGTCTTCGTGAAAGTAATGAAATATATGGTGCCATCGGCCTAAAAGTTCTAACACAGTACTATATCTAATTCTAATAATGTTATAATTTATAGTTAGACCCAAGTTACTATACAGTATACTGTACACTATAAAGTACTATTACTAGATTGTACAGTAGTAGTACTAGTTATTAATAGTAATAGTATTACTAATAGTAATACTATTAGTATTTATTACTAATGTTATTACTACCACTAATAGTAATAGCCTAATTAGATCTATAATTTATAAATTGTATTAACTATAAAGGTATAATATATCCAACACTGCTGGATGCTTAAACTTTAAAGTGAAGTTAAACAGTAAAATACTAAAATTTAGAAGCATAGATATTGTGTGTAGTTTATGTCAATTTGTATGCGAGTGCTGGGTAATGCATGAAATTAGTATCACTAACTCAGTTTCTACCACCTACTAGATATTTTACTACAAGTTCATTGTATATAGTAATAAATATTATGGTAGATCTAACAGTTAAACCTAATGTTACTCTTTTTGAATGTTCTCTTTCAAGTTATATCACCCTTATATGGGATATTATCCAAGAAGACAGCATGAAAAAGATTCAAAATAAAGGTCATTTGGATCAACAAGTAGAAACTAACTTGTGAAATGTTATAAAAGGATTCTTTTCTTTGAGAAATTTTAATCATTTCTTAATGAAAAATTGACAGTACAACAAGCATACAATTACTTTCCCTTTCAAGATGCATTCTGTTTAGATACTTGCTGTGTGATAACTAATAATTCAATTTATCTTTAGGTTCAGCACAGAACATGTCATTCAGAGATATGAACAAGGTTATGACAGTATATCAGAGAGTGAAGATGAAGAAGAATCACTGGATGATGCCATCAGCACAGCAGGAGAACCCAGTGAGTGTGATGATAACAGTGTACAAGATGTGGACATTCCCAATAGCTCTGGATGTGTGCTGCCCCTTGAGGTGAATTACCATTTACCAGCAATCTGTTGTATTAATCTAACTTTGTACTTATTTACTTTTCAAACTGCAATTTTTTTTATTATATGTATTGTATTAAATACAATTATATTTTAAGCTACATTTCATAATTTTATATTAGAATGAAGCTATTCTTAATAAATAAGTTATTGAAAATAAAAATTACTTTTTCAACAACACGTTATTTTGAAAAGCTATTTTAAATCAATTTCTTACTTCACTTTTAATTTTAAATATTTTAAGATACAGAATAGTGACTTGCTTTTTAAACATTAAATGACTACTTTCTGTTTATATAAAAGCCATGATTTTATACAAGACTGCTGTATATGTGTTTTTATAGTTAAAAATGACAATATGCCTATTATGCAGAAGAATGAATTTATGCTAGCTGTTTATACAGAAAAAATGTAGCTTTTTATACATAAAAAAATCATGCTATACTAGTTATTTATTCAGAAGTATGATTTTACATTCACTGTTTATAAAGAAATACTACTTTACTAGTAGAATGTGTCAAAATTTGACAAAATATATAGTTGTATTTCACTCAATTTACATTCTTATCTAACCACACAAAATCAAATGTTTGACTACTGAGTTATGCTCTTTCTTAAAGTTTTTAAAACTAAAAACCACTTCTGGCAACATTGCTATTGTAAGTACTCACCCCAGCTTCGAAAGTTTAATTTAGTCATCCATGTTTGTGCACTTGTTAATAGAATTCTCAAAATGCAACAAACATTCAATTTTAAACAAAATTTTAGAAAATTACACACCAAATATCTTCAAAACTTAAAGATAACATGTTCAAACATCCTTATTGCACATGCTTACATTTTCTTTAAAATTTAAAAATTTAATGCATTTTATTAACATAAAATGACATAAACTATTGTACTCTGAAAACTGGCTTTTAAAAAAATCATTTTGATTTTACAGCATCACAGGAAAATTATAATTTAAAACTATTGAAGTAGAAAACATTCTTTTTTTATTTGGTTTTAACAACATATACACAAAGAAACTAACATGCATCCATAAGAGTTGCTCTTCTTAGGCCTTACACCTAAACATATACTTGTTTTTTGCATATTTCTTTTTCTCCTAATTTTTATGTTAATATTCAAAGGATAGACAGACATCTGTTTTTCCAGATCGTGTTATTCTGTTTGTTGAATGTGTCAAAATTCAACAAAATATGCAGAGTTGTGGTATTTTAAGCCACTATCTAAAATTTAGGACTATCGAATTCATTTTGGAAAAGATGTATACAGAACTTTCTTGTAAACATTTTCAATATTTGCACCTTCAGGGTCATAAATTTTTAACCAATTGAATGATGTTCCCCTAGATATAGCTACTTACAGTTGGTGGTTAGAAAAAATTGGCACATGGAAGTGCAACCCGGACAGGCAAATACTGTGTTCCTAAATTCTATCATTGTAAGATAAGATACTAACTTCTATACAAAAGAGTAACTGTACGTACTATTATGTACACAAAAACTCAACATTTAAGTTTATACAGTAGAAGACTTTGTTATTTATGCAGGAAAAGCTACTGCATTGGTTATTTATACAGAAAGATGACTGTATAAAATATGTATAAAGAAGAATTAAAGAAAGATTTACCTCACTTAATCTTTACACAAAAATATTTACCAGAAACATGACTATACTTGCTCTTTACACAGAAGAATGAGCATATTTGCTCTCTACAAAGAGCCCGGCATGGCCAGGTGGTTAGGGCGCTCGACTCGCAATACGTGGGTCGTGGGTTTGAATCCCCATCACACCAAACATGCTCGCCCTTTCAGCCATGGGGGCATTATAATGTGATGGTCAATCCCGTTATTTGTTGGTAAAAGAGTAGCCCAAGAGTTGGTGGTGGGTGGTGATGACTAGCTGCCTTCTGTCTAGTCTTACACTGCTAAATTAGGGACGGCTAGCACAGATAGCCCTCGTGCAGCTTTGCGCGAAATTAAAAAACACAAACTCTACAAAGAATAATGACTAAACTGGTTTTTCCATAGAATGATATCTTTGCTGTTTATTCAAAGTGACGCCTATACACAAATTTTATTCAGAATAATTATTATACTAGCTCTTTATAAAGAAGAGTGATTCTGTATTAGCTATTTGTACAGAAACCTTATTATGCTTACTCTTTATATAAATGTATGGTTATTTATTGTAGGAAAATAACTTTCTTACATTTTGAAAATAAATTTGGTATTTAACCCTTTATCATTTCTACCCATACATTTATGCCAATTATGGTAATGGAAAAAACTTTTCCGTGGACATTAAAGGGTTAAGGTTAGTCAAATTGTTCTTATTATCATTATCTTTTTATCATAATTTGAAAAAAGTAGTTTGAAGAAAAACTATTGTTTTTTTTTATACCTTTTTTTTCTTGTATAAAGAGCATCATACATACTATTATTATGTGCTATCAAAAGTTCTTATAATCATGTTAAGAAAGAGTAAATATAAGTTTTGCTAGATTTGTCTTGAGGCAGTGATTTTCTGGAGACATTGCCCACTATTGTATAAAATTTTCTTTTTGTTAGCATAATTACTGTATGAAAACTTTGAGGTTTTAAGTTAATGTAAGTTTTCCATAACTAAAAGTATTTATAAATATATAAACAAGTCAGCTTTGAAAAACAGTTAAGGTCAGACATTCGTTTCCTTGTAGAAGTTTCTTTAATGTAATATTCTAAATAAAGTGATACTAAAAGCTTTAATTAGATTACTGCCATTTCACTAGTATGGCCTTAAAAGGGAGAAGATGGAAAAGATACAGCAAACTCTTCACAGGATTGCCATGGAACTGATGACAACTGAGAGAACTTATGTGTCAATTTTGCACTTGCTGGATCAGGTCTTTGCATTTCGTGTTGACCAAGAGAATCGAGCTCACTCAATGTTTCCACAAGAGGTTGTTACACAGATGTTTTCAAACCTTAAGTCACTTTACAAACTCCATCACGACTTCCTACTTCCACAGCTAGAGGAAAGGCTTGAGAATTGGTAAAGTTATTTCAAAACGTTTAGATATCTTGAATGTTTTCAAACTCTCAGTTTTGAAAGTTTAATGATTTTGTTTTAAAAACAAGTTTGTTGCATTTATTTATTTTTTCCATTAATAGAATATTGTATAACTTTTTGTCTCATCATTAAGCTTAACTGGTGTTCTGATACTGAGTGAAAAACTTACTGGGCAGTGACGAAATATCTGAAATGCTGTTTTTTACACACACTAATTTCAAGCCATAATGAACAAATCAAAATCACAAGTTCTGTTATTTTAAAAAAACTTTACTAATCCTTTTAGATTAGGAATAGAACAGTTGAAAACAAAGAATTTTTGAAATATTTTTGTAATTTTAACTAATATCACTAAGATATGTATTACTTTCACAAAAATGACATTGGTGAGATAATTCAACTTTAGTAAACTGTTGTTTCAGGGAAACTGAGAGCAAAATAGGAGATATCATGAAGAATTTTGCTCCTTTCTTGAAGATGTACACAGAATTTGTGAAAAATTATGACAACTCAATGAACCTGATCAATTTATGGTGCAACAAACATCCTCGTTTTGCACAGATAATGGATGATATCCACGTAAGTACTGACATTGGAGAACTGAAGATTCAAAACTCGGTGTAATACTAAAAATCCATTAGAAATATTGCATAATAATCATTTATCACACCCCTAAAGAAATATTACTTGAATTACTATATTATTTATAAACAATAGAAAACCAAAGTTTTAATCTATCAAATGATATATTATATTACACTGTTTTGTGTAAAGAAAATTGTGTATGTCATTTATAGTTCAAACTTTATTCCCACAAGAAACACTTTGACAAGCTTAGCATAATTTTTAATAGCTCTTATCAATTAGAAAGCCAGAAAAATTATTATAGTTATAGGATATTGTCTGCTTTTTATGTTTCGTTATTCTGTGTTTCTAGATGCATTACTTAGTGTAATAGTACCATTTGTATGAAAAATATGTGGTTAAGTTTCATCTACAGTTGACAGTAAAAAAAAAAGAGAAGAAAAAGACCCAGGTAAGTATTATACTTCTTGCTTTTGATATGTGTATTCTTTATTTGTTATTATAAAAGTAACTAAAGTTTAAAAATTAGAAACTTTTTAGGTAAGATAAAGAAAAAAAATAATAATGAATTTTTCATGAGGTATGCTCACAAGCAGGTTGCCAGTAGGTCCTGCATTATGTAATTTGATAGGATAACATGAGCTACACATTGGCTGAATGATTTACAACTTGTGTGGAGGGATTATTAGTTGTACAAGGTTCAAAGGCAATAAAACAATAAAATGTAAGTAGACACAGATGTATATTATTAGTAGTTCATGCTATTTAAGATAAACAAGTCTAGTTTCCTGTTACAAATTGAAGTCATTCTAAAAAGAAAAAAGGGTAATTTAGATTAATTTCTTTGTTTTTTTTTATGATGGTTATGAGGTCAGTCAATTTGACCAACTCTTTTTAGAGTTAGGGTAGAGAAAGTAACAGATAATCTCTAAAATTTTACTGAAAAAGGTTTGAAATTTATTTAGGAAATTTTAGAGATTATGCAAATGAAAATCACTTTTCACTTGGATCAGTGAACACTTTGACTCCATATGTTCATGGGATAATTTTTAGTAAAAATACTTCCTTAAAAATTCTGATTGTGTATAAAAGACTTGTAATTCTTACTGAAAGCTTACAAAATTTTGTGAAGATACACAAAACATGTTAAATGTTATAGTATGGAAACTAACGGTCAATTTGTGGTCAAGATTTAGGTCAAATCGACCAAGCTTCTAGCGAGAGAGTTGAGCTATGGGAGTATTATAATATGATGTTGAATCCCATTTCTCATTCTTAAGGACCAACCTAAGATTTAGCAGACAGTAGTATTCACTAGTTGCCTTCCCTCGAGGCTGTCACTTCAAAATTAGGGATGGCTAGTGCAGATAGCTCTTGAATAACTTTGTGTTAAGTTTAATGAAATAATTATTTAAAAGCTTAGTTAAGATAAGAAATACATTTTTTTTGCATTATTATATACTCTGAAGAGTAAACAGTTGAATTGACATTGTGTATATTCATGAAAAAATATATAGACAATTTTGTTCATAATAGAAATACAAATCTATACAATTCAATGATTTATTTGAATGACAGAAGATGAAAGAATGTGGTAACCTAACCTTACAACATCACTTGCTAACTCCAGTCCAGAGGGTTCCCAGGTACCAGTTGCTGTTAAAAGGTAAGAATCAAGAGAGTGTAATTTATTGATTTCATTTCAGTGTAATATAAGACCAGTTTTATTCCTTTCAAGGATAAAGTTTAGGCAGTTTCGTGATTGAGTTGTTACTGTCTCAAAACTTTAATTGTTGCAGTGGAACATGGTAGATTTTGTCATACTAGCATATATAGTTTTGTATGCCTCATTATTTTGTTGTTGTTAGCAGCTATTGGATAAGCTTCAAAAAAGGACTAAGGAAACGATGACAGAACATAAGCATAATTAGTTTGCATTTGTTTTCGAATTTGGACTTTTATAGCATCCAGTAGCTTGTGATGTTGGATACGTATTATTGCCTACACGTGAAAGCTTATAAGAGTACTTGTATTTCCTGTAAGTTATTTGGATCTTGCTACCAAACAAGTGGTGTTTTTATATATTTTCTAAATAATATCATATTCCATTTTATTAATAGTTTTGTTACACATTGTTTATAATAACTTTTGCATACTTTTTTTAATTAATATTAAACTTGTGAAGATTATTTTGCATTGTTAGTTTAATACAAGGACATAGGATTAACCTGGTTGAATCTCGTATTAAAATTGCAGCTGAAAATAACATTAACAGCAAAGGTAACCAACTGGTGATTTTGTTCCCCTTATCACTATGGATTTAATTTTCTGGTGTATTGATTAATGACATTTGATATTTCTATCCAGTATAATATTGTCTTTATTAATATATGTTACTTTTTAAATTTTAGTCTTGTTCTATATAATTATTTCAGTTTTGATCAGAAGTTCTTAATAATAATTTGAACTCGTAATCCAAACAGCAATATTGATTTGTAATATTTAGTAAAAGTTTTAGTTTTGCTATATTTTTTGTTTTTCCTGAAAACCAAAATTTGGCTCAAAAGATATTTTAGAAATTGATTTGATTTACAAGTTTAATATTTAGCATTGATGTTTCTGGAGTGTAAATATACATGGAAAAGCCTTATTCATTGTTAGAATTAATACAAGTTTTGACAAGACATAATATCTATCAGTCACTGGATGTACACATCAAAAGAAGGTGCAAGCTATGTCTAAATTTGTTTGATTTTGTTTCCATGGCTCATTACTGTGGAACTTGTTCCCATTAACATTTAGAATTTGGACATTAAATAACTCTACAGTATAAAGTTTATCCAGTTCTTATAGAGGCTCTTAGGTTTTAAAACATTATAGACATAATTCACTTCATTTCACTTTTGATTTATATGTGTTACACTTCAATTAATTTCAGACTATTTAAAGAAACTACCAGAAGACTCAGCAGATAGAGCTGATACAGAAAGTAAGTTTATATGATAGTAACAAAAATGTGCATGTACGTATACAAAATATATTTGGAATTTTGATTGGATCTTTATTACAATATTCTTGAATATGTACCTTTTAACATTATATTATTTTTATTGTTCTTTTGTATTAATTATTCATCACTATTTTCTTTCATATTTCAATTTTTGTTCTGCCTTAAGTGATATGAAAGTATTCCAGTTTCTCTCAAAAAGTAAAACAAATGCATAAATTATTGAAATAAATATTCTTCTGGAATAAGTATGATAATTATAACTATGAAAATTTTTTTTTATATGTTGTATTTATCATATTTATGTTGTTTGCTTTCTTTATGCGTGTGTATCAAAAATATGCATTTCAGTAAAGTGATTGTTTAGAATATAATCTTGATTTTAAATAGTTATTACAGAATTGTTCAAAAACAAGACAATTGTACGTTTCACAAATACATCGTTTATTCACGACGGTGGTTTTGACCACGGTTTACTGGCGAAACCATGGTCGTCAATAAATGATGTATTTGTGAAATGTACAATTGTCTAGTTTTTCCTCAATTCTGTAATTATAGAGTTTCACCAAGTACTGATGGTTTCAAATATGAATTATATTAAATGTTTATGTTAAACCTCATTGTAAGTATTTTAACATTCAGAGATGTAACAAATGAGGTTTACTAAATGATGTAATTGCACTAATGCTAAAATCAGTGTTCCTATGTCAAAACAAGAAACAGAAGTGGTAGGAAACTTAACAGATACAGGTGTAAAAAAAAAAAAAAAATACTAGACATATAACACTTTATTACTTTGTTAATTGACATTCTGAAGTACTACTGTATGCACTTAACATTTTGTTTCATGAGTTGAACTTTTTTGCTCAGTATTCTAGTGACAATTTTATTTTCAGTGTCATATCAGGTTGGTTGAGAAATATTTCTATTATGTGAAATTATATGCCCTTACTAATGAATATAGTACCATGTATTAATATTAAGTCACCATTTTTAGTCAAATGGTGAGCACATCAGGTGCTTAATATGTACTCCATCTGTATTAATAGATGCATTAGTATAAATAGGATTTGCTACACACTCAACAAAAAGGAATGTTGACTGATAGAAGGTTAATTGAATGGTAAATGTAAGTCACAAAATCGGTTAAAATGTTTCATCATTGATTTAATGACATGTTAATTGTACACTAGAAAAATATTGGATCTGTGCACAGCCTTATTTTGAAGATATTATACAAAACTGGATAATGTAGTACCCCTGTTTTTAGTGTAACCTTGGAACCCATTCCCTTCCTATTGTAAATTTCTACTTTCTAGCTATAATGCTTCACCTTATTTATTTCAAATTCCTGTTTATTACCACTGTATACTTATTCTGGTGGTATGACAAGTTTCACTTTATATTACCAATGCATTTGTTTTTAGTTCATAGAAAAGCTACTGATATTACCAGCATTCTATTAGTGAGAATTATCATATAAGAATATGTTTTAATCATCTTATCAACAGAACGTCTACAATTATCAGAAATTAAAACATTGAAATTGTATACAGTCACGCATACATTTAGCTGTTTTAAAAATTTAATATAACCTGTTAAATGTACTCTTACAATATTTATACCTTTTAGAAGCTCTTGAGCTGGTGTCTACAGCTGCTACACATGCAAATGATGCTATGAAGAAAATTGTAAGTAGACATGTTTTAAAAAAATGATTGTGTACCTTTCGTTATTTCCCAAAGTTTTATTTAACATTGCTCTAAGTAAACTATAGAATTGTTTTTTCTGTGAATTTATTTTTCAGAATTTATTAACAAGTTTGAAGATTTTAAAAAGATGTTAAACATTTCTAACCTTATTCCTTTGAGTATATTTTAGGATTATGATAAGTTCAGTTTAAGTTTAAAGAAAATAGCCAGGTTTATGTTACTATTTCTTAATCCACTAAAACCATTTTTTAAATTTTGATTTAGTTATGCCATATATTGTTTTAAATGAGTAGGTACTAGAGCTGAAAACTTGATACAATAGCTATTATTCTTGGTTGAAAGCAAGAAGAAAGAATACTTCATATCTATCTGAATGTTAATCATTTAAGACAAAGTTGAATGTAACAGTACACAAAGACCATTTATCTAAAGAAGGTATTCACAAAATGAAATTATAAGCTTTCACATCCATATACCTATCCAACAAAAACTTCAAAGCATCTAAACTAGCAGCATGTACAACAGAATTAAATAAGCTATTTTACAAATTAATAATTTTAACATATGGTCCAGACCCGCATAGCAGTCAACCCTTAATTACAACCATTTTGGCTCAGTCCCAAATATTTCCTTCTGTCATGATATAAAAGACTGTTTGGTATAGATATTAGTGATTATTTATTTTTGTGAGTGAATGTTTTATTATTGTTTAGTTTTTTGTTATAATAACAGTTAAAAGCAGACGAATGTAGGAAGTTTTGACAATAATTCATTGACGTCGAGAATATAGAAGGTGGACAGACGAGTAAGTGATGGGACAAGTGGGAAGCAGCAAACGGACAGAAGCAGACAGATAATAGGGAAAGAGAAAAAAGTTGGTGTGAAGTTAAATACTGTAGAAGTGATATGTCTAATGATTGATATAGGCCTAATGTTTAATATGTTAGTGAAACTAACAGTAGAAAAGAAGATAAGAAGAATAATTATATTCCGTGAAAGCATGGTTCTAAAGTAATTGAATCAGCCTGAGTGTACTTTGACAAAAGGAACAGAGGATCTTCAAAAGAAAGATCAAACAATTATGGTAACTGGTGCCACAATTGTAAGTGAATCACAGTGCAATAGAAATAAAGATAGTTCGTCATGTCATCTGAAATTCTAAAGTAATTGAATAGGCCTAAGTGGATATTTGACAGAAAGAGAGAACTACATATATAGTATTTATATGTCCATAATATCTATAGTGTTGAAGAATTTATTGTACATACGTTAACTTGTTTGAATATATATATTATTTTGAAAACAAGTGAAGTGCGAGCTTTTTATTCATCATTGAATTTATCACTTACAAGTCACAGACACTTACTGTAGAAGAATTCTAAGCCAAACAACAACATAGTATATATTTATACTATTAAGAAATATAGCTAAAAGCCTTTGACAA
Organism: Limulus polyphemus; assembly: GCF_000517525.1. NCBI lineage: Eukaryota > Metazoa > Arthropoda > Merostomata > Xiphosura > Limulidae > Limulus > Limulus polyphemus. Next base: position 328,226 of record NW_013666117.1, read on the forward strand.
TAGGCGAAGAACAGATTTTTAAATTCTGACGATTGGCAACCACAGCCAGGATTATACAATGGTGAACAAGTAGGCCTACCAATATACACACAACTATAGTAGTAATGAAAATTGTGTAGAGATTAATTTAAAATTACGCTATATAACCATGTCAACAGATTTTGGTAAATGGGTAGAAAGAGGATCTCAACTTGGGTTAAAAGACGGTGAACCACGAGAGTTTGTTAAACAAGAACTGGAAAGAGAATAACAGCAACAGAAGAGACAAATTGAGAAAGAAGAAAAAGATAGAAAAATAGAAATAGAAAAAATTAGAATATAAATTGAGGAAAAAGAGAGAGAGGAGAGACTAGAAATAGAGATAATAAGAGCACAAATTGAGATAGCAAAACTCACCCAACCAAGAGAAGAACCCAAGAATGATAATGGAGTCAAGGCTAGCTGACCCAAGCTGCCCAAGTTTGATGAACATAAAGATGACATGGATGCTTTCCTGGAGAGATATGAAAGATTTGCCCAAAGTCACAACTGGGTCAAAGGTGACTGGGCAGTCTGTCTCAGCCCACTTCTCATAGGAAAAGGTCTACAAGTATATACAGGCATGACATCAAAAGATGCCATTGATTATGACAAATTAAAAGTAGCTTTACTGAAATGATATAAACTTACTGAAGAAGGTTTTCTTCGGAAGTTCAGAGGAGTTGAACCAGACACTGGAGAAACTGTATTTCAGTTTGTGACACTGTCACGTCCTCGGCAATATTTCACCAGATGGATTGACATGGTCATGTGTGAAAACAGTTTTGAGGGACTGACAGACCTATTAGTAAATGACCAGTTCATGACCACATGTTCAACTGACATGTCACTGTTTCTAAAAGAGAGAGCACCAAAAGATTTAGATAAGATGATCTAGCTGGCAGAACAGTATATAGAAGCCCATGGAGGTAGTGTAACTGGCAAGTCCAAGATAATCCAGTTAAATTTGAAACCAGTAATGGCTGACCAGAAGCAGGAGTGTACCAAAGGTGACAGAAGGGAGAAGAGATGTTATGTTTGTTATAAAATGGGGCACATTGCAAAAGAGTGCAAGTCCATTACCAGCAAACAACAGGAGAAACCTCAAAATAAAACATCCCCTATTAAGTGCACTTGTATTGCAGTCAACTTGGCTTGTGGTCTCTTTAAACTCAGTATTGTGACCACTACCGTAAAATCACCCAGGTCTTGTTTACATTACAGCAGCAGGCAGGAATGGTTGGCATGTAAACAGTTGGTTGATCACAGATTTATTTAAAAAAATGATAATTTTACCCATCCAAACAAATGACTGGAATTTGAAAAGTTTGGTTCTCAAGAGTGTGATGTCTACTGTTTCATGACATTTAAGTTGTTGAGTCATTAGGCTGACAACTTTGATTGCAATTGAAAAAGGCAGGAAAGTGTGTGCTAAATTCTAGTGTAATAATTTATTAAATTTTTGCGTATTCAATGATATGAAAAAGCCTTCTCTCAATTGAAATCATTGTGTTTAGACTGACAATCCAGTTCAGACTAATGATCCCCCACTTCTGCTCTCCCACTGATACCTTAATTAATGAATGCTAGCAACTACAAATCATGTGATGGCCACTTCTTGTCATTTCCACATCTAATATTGATGGAAAGGGCAGAAAATTGTTGTTTCATGATTTGAGTATTATTACTGCCAGGTGTCACCACATATGCACATAAACAACAGTATCATGCCTTGGCCTCTGATACTGTGTGGTGCAAGGAAAATTCATGAAGCCTATTGTTTTCCTACATTTTGCATTTATCTGTTAATTAAAAATACAGTATAGAATTTAATTTCTTAGACAAGAAATGCAAAAATATGTAAAGATATTATTACAACATTCTGTATCAAACAGGAACATAGAAAGGTGAGTATTATGGTTGAGTTATTCCAGAGTTGACCTCATACAGTGACACCTGGTAATATAGTCACCCCGCTATGCAGCCATTAATTACTTAGACCCACAGCTGACTGGATAAATGGGGCTGGACTGTACAATGAATTTTGCCCAGGTTTCCAAATCTTTTGACCTGGCATACCCTAATGGTTAATATGTCAGTCTGTGGATCAAATGATCTATTGTTCAGTCCACAATATGCTGTTGATCCAATATTGTTGGTTGAATATTGAGAAATACAATTTCATGCTTTTAGGACAGTATTTTCCAAACCTTTTTTATTATTATTATACTAATGACACCCTAACCCACTCACCTTGATTTGTACAACACTCCTTCTGCCACATGCAATATTTTTTTTGTAGATTTTTTTTTTTTATTGTTTTTAATTATTCTTCCTTTGGTGAAACTCTCATGACACCCCTAACAACTTGCTGTGATACACAGGTTGGAAACCACTACCTTAGGATAAAGAAACAAGAAAATATTTGTCTGTTATGTGAGAAGAATTTTAGTGTTATAGAACCAAAAACATGTTAATGTGCTTACTGAGAAAATGGTGATATCTAACAGTGCCTATTAGAGATAGCTGAATACTAGGATTTATCTATAAAAAAAATTTGAATTAAATGAGTAAAAATATTATTATTATTACTGTACAGAAACTCTAGATAGAACTTTTTTTTTAAATACTTTGCTTAGTTTTTATTTACTTATGTAGGAAGGATGCTGATTTCCTAAGAAGAGGGCCTACTAAATTGACAGCTGGTTTAAAATAATTTAGTTCTGAGCATTTGTTTCTAAACTGTCAAAAACTAAATGTGACATGATTGAAGTTTTTAGAATTGCAAGAGTCTTAGACAGACTACATTTTAAAAAGTCTTTCTGGTCTGATAAGCTTAAACTGATGCCTTGTATCTTAGAGGTGTGAAGTATAAGTTTTGTTCTTCAGCATAATTTGTTTTCTCTGTTAAGATAGAATGTGGCTTATGCAGTTGATTTCTTTCTGATGTACTGGGTGCTATATTGTTAATTATTTTAAAGTTTTGTTAAACATATTATGTAAGAGGTTACAAGTTTATGAGTTGGTGCTTATTTTCAGATTTTGGAGGGGTTTATCTTTGGTTCCCATTAAAATTTTCACTTTGCTTATTTCAGTGTTCCTGTATTCTTAATTGATTAATAAAAACATTTTTGCCTTATTAAAATTTTGTAATATTTCAGGATAAATTTAAAAAATTACTGGAGGTTCAAGAAATGATAAGTGGTGTTGTAGATCTTGTTAGTCCTACTCGAGAACTTCTGAAGGAGGGAAAAATTATCAAGATTTCAGCTCGAAGTGGTGATCATCAAGAGCGTCATTTATTTCTGGTAAGCATCTGAAATTCACCTGACTGAATAAAGCATTAATAAAGGAGACTCTGCACTATCTAATGTTCTAACATACTGTGATGAACTTTAAAGTGTTTAATCATACACTTCAGACTACGTTACTCACTTCTTCACAGAACTAATAACTAGTGCCTCAACCCAACTGCCAAATGTTTTTGCACATATGCCACTGTCCTAAGAGCTCTCACTCCTACATGTAATAATGTAAACTGCACTAATATATAATGCAACTGGTGTTAGACTATAGTTTTTAATCCATAGGAGAGCAGTACCTCATCCTTGTGTGGTACTCCCCTTGTGCACTGCATAAACCAAAAGCCCATTCTTTTACTTGATACTACACTGTTTAGACTTGTTTTCTTAGGCCTTTTTTTAAATAAAAGATCTTTTTTTGCTGCACCTAATTTTTAATTTAAAATAATTTCAGTTACAGCATCTAATAAGAATTATCTTTCTTGTATTAAATTGTTTCCTTACATAACTAAATCACAAGAATTGGGAAAATGTTTAACAGATTTGGATATGGTTTCCTTGAAAAGACTGTTGCCCTTTGTCATTTTTGTCCAAAAAAAACGAAAGCCCCCCCCCCTCCAAAAAAAAGAAAACACATGAAAAAAGAAAATAATAATAATAATTTCAATTAATTCAGATTTCTTAGTCTTATTGAATGTGAGTTCTCATATCAATGTTTCTGATGCCTCCTAAAGACCAGACACTTCTTAGTAGGAGTTTTATTATTCGACCTTAGTAGCTTCTGCTGAGTGAACATTGTTTCCACAGCCTACCCTTGCTTCTGGTTCTTCTAATCCTGACAAGAATTGGGTAACACCACTTTTGTCCTTTGCCATTCTGACCACTCAAGTGTATGACATTTTGTTCTTTTACTCTAGTTGTTTTTGCTGGTTTGTGGGTGAGCTTATTGTATGTCAGTTGATTTTGGATTGATGCAGGTTCTTTCCTTCCTCAGCTTTGTGTTGACTCTCACTTACTACATCCTTTGACTTTGGAACTCATCTGTGATTTATGGTTGGGATTCCTCTTTCATAGAGCTCCCATCCCTTGCACATCTTCTTCTACTTTAGAGAACATCTTCTCCTACTTTGCTTCTCCATCCCTCTCAATCTGTTTGTCTTCTTCTTTTGCTTGCTCAACTTCTTAGCTTTCTGTCCTCTTTACTCTTTCTTTCTGAAGCTCTGCATGTGACTACCAACAGCTTCATTGAAGGAGTTTGCACCTACCTGTTCTCCATGGTGCCTCAATTTCTTTTTCATCTGTTGCCCAGTTATTTTGATTTCTTAGTTTCTGGAAGTTGCCTGGTCAGAATGCCTTACATTCTTAAGTTAAGATTCCTTCAGTCTTATTTCAATGAACTTTATTTGGCACCCTTCATTCTAGATGTTTTTTGGGAGAGTTCCTCATCCTGGTGCAGCTAATCACTTGTTTCTGCTCACTCTGGTCCCCAGTTATTTAGGTCCAGGGGAAGGGGAACCCAACAGGTTTTTCATTCTTGTGAGATTTGTTGGGTCCACCCTCCCCTTATTCTGCTTCTCATGTTACCCATTCATGGCCTCCTCATAACAGGCCAGCCATGAAATGGCTCAGTATAACTTGTTTCTGGAGTCATTCCCAGGATCTGGTTCTTTGAGAGCTCAGGTCTTACATTTTGTACACCTAAGGACTCACTTTGCAGAAGATTCTTGGCTCACACAGGTGTCTTCTCAGGAGCTTTATATGTCTTTCAGCAATTAAGCTTTGTTTTGTTTTCAACTAAGTCCTGAAGGAATTCACATGGAGGATGTACTCATTGGGTCTGGATTTCTACAGTAATAATAAACATTTGGATCCTCCTAGCCAGTCTTCATTACACCTCTGATACAAGTAGTTTCTGGTTTCCAAGGCTCTCACGTCTCCCATTCTTCCTATGCAAGAGGTTCTGTCTCTTTCAGGGACTATAGCCTTTCCAGAGTCCCTTATCTTTTTTAATTTTCCCGTCTGCATCCCCTTCAGTGGCCTTTGGCAGATCAGTGAAATATATCCAGTGACCCACTGACATCTTTCATTTTCTCTCCTGTATCTCTGTACCTCTTGCTGTTATAGTTGCTCTATTAGTCCAGTATGACCCTGGGCATTCCTCTTTTCTCAGACTTGCATCTGTTAACGAATACCTCTGAGTAGCGTGTGATTCTGGACATCTTCACTATTACCAATGTTTGGTGTCCATAGGAATGGCTTTTACAAGTAATTTTCGTCTAGATGTTAGTAATTTAATTGTTTTTGCCACAGTTTTCTGTCTTGTCTTCTGGACATCTTATCATTATCCATTCAAATAACTCCACCATCATTTCTTGTATCAGTTCACAGTGACATACTTGCTCTCAGTACCTCTTTTTAGCTCAAGCCTACTATATCTGGCTGAGAGCCTGACATGGCCTAGGAGCTTTAACCAGAACCTTTTCACAAAGTGGTCCTTCCATCCTCTGATGTTTCAGTGGATTTCTCCCACTTTGAAGTCCTCTTATCAATGGCTTTGTGACTCCCTTCAAAACGATCTTTTACCCTTTTGGTCACCAGTTCCAGAATATGAAGCCTTAGTGGTGATACTTTGAGTCATGATTGGTCCATTCTCTTTCTGTATGCCTACATTTGACATTTTCTTTGAAGCATTCCTTGCTGGGTTATTTTCATTGTCCCCATTGGATAGCTCAATTGTGGTTTCTGTTCATTTGTCTGTGGTGATCCAGGAGACTACCTGTTCCATTTTGGAGATTCTTTTACATCAACCTTGGAAATCCATCTTTCATCATGATATGTCATACCCTAATTTTCACATGTGGCTTTTGTCTCTTCTGTTGCAAGGCATAAAAATTTTTTCTTACAGAATAGCTTGTTTTCTTGCTTTCTTTTTTTTTTCATTCATCTTTTCTTGAGATTTATCAGCACAAGTTAAAAGTTTATCAAAGCTACTCCATCTGATATTCCCTCCCAAGTCATCTGACTGTTCATTTTATCACTTCATTCAATACATAGCCTTTCAAAAGCAGAATATTCATTTCTGTGATTGCCAGATACAGAGCAACAGTGTCAACAACCATCTGTCTTTTTCCTTAGCCATTCTATTCTTTTTCCAGATCTTGCATATCTCTTCCAAGCCTTTCTAATCAGTCCCTCATCCATTTTCTCTTTCATACTGAAACCTTTGTTTAGTTCTGAAGGCTTTCACAAGCCCTACACCTTTTGCCACCTTTAGAAGTATTTTCTTCTCCTTCTCACTTGTGGGAGATGTTTCCATGACATTTTTGCCTTGGACATCTCCCATCCTTTTTTTCACATGGACAGTTGATTTTCATTCCAGACTGTTCATTGCTCTCCAAGAATTTGACTGCCCACTAAGGTGATTGGATGTTTTCTCCACTCATCCTCCCTTCAACTTTCTCTCTATACTATTTTTAAGAATAGAGAATAAAAATAGAATGGTTAGAAATCCACTCAACTGGACAGGTCCTGCTGTCCCTATTAGTGGTAAATGATTGCACAGTCTCTCAGTAAAGACCTTAGGCATCTTCTCCATCAGAAGTAGGGCAAGGGTATCAACCTGGAAGAGGAGTATGGACCCCCACCACCACCAACACTAAGAGCCAGATTATTCCCAGTGGTTGTGACCAACCAAATGGGTTTTGAGTTCTCTTTGGGATGCAGATGTGGGATGATTCAACATTGAATCTGAATATTTTTGTAAGTATTTCTTTCATACTGTACATCTTTGCATCTTAACCTCTGTGGTCTGCTGACCCCCTGTTATAGCAGAAGGTTCTTTTCACAGAACTTCTCTGAACAACCACTAGTATTGGGCAAAGAGTATTCCTTGCTTGAGATGGATCCGATCTCTCGCCAAGTACTGCTCTCACTAGCTCCCCCTCCAATGGGAGACACAATGTATGAGTTTTCCATCTCAGTTGCTGGTGTCTCAAAAAAGAATCAGAAAGGGATTATTAAATTTTATAGAAGAGAATACTCTCGTGAAAAATGTTTCACATATATATATATATATATATATATACACACACACACACACACACACACACACACACACACACACACACACACACACACACACACACACACACACTACTAGTTCGTACGTTCGTTTTCGTTTTTACGTTTTTACTTTAGTTATTAAGTTAGTTTAGTTCGTTAGTTAGTCGTCCTACGTACCGTACCTTACT
>NW_013666117.1:335816-341013 GCF_000517525.1 Limulus polyphemus
ACTATATATATATATATATATATACACACACACACACACACACACACACACACACACACACACACACACACACACACTACATTTTGACGCTGTTTTTTTCTACTTTTTTTGTATATATAGGTTTCTGTATTGGCTCAGTCCCATACTACTTAATCATTGGTTCCACATCCACTCTGGTTTTGTAAGATTAGATTTATTAAACCAGAAACTAACAATAACTTTAACCTAGCTAACATTATATGGAAACATGCTATTTTCTTTAATGAAATTGTTTATTGCTTTTTAGTTGGTGTTTCAGGTTTTTTTCCCAACCATCACAGTAAAACATAAGCATTATATACAATAAAATTTACGTTAACCGTAGATTTACTGATAAGGTCAATATGGACAATCAGCTTTTTAAAGAAATTTTGTTTAACTACTTGTGCCTCAATTTTGGGTCCATTAATTTGTTGTTTACATGATCCTTAATCATTTTTGAGTTACCACAAACAAATATAAAAACAAAAATACCATCAATGTTGCAATTAATTCTGCTATATACTGCTGGGATCCCCCCTTTCTATTTTTGCATGGAAAATGTCCAATTGTATTAAGTGTTGTAACTGGCAAAAGCATAAAATTATTTCCTAACATGCAATATGTGGACAAAACTGGTGATTTATAGTATAAACACAAGTCATTAGTTTGAGGGTTAAAGCTTTTCTTTAATTAGAAATGATGATTATTTCCTTATATGTTTTATAATTATTAAAAATAACTTAAGAGCAAATTTCATGATTCCTGAAAACTTTCATCATAATGAATTAATGTCTAGATTTTCTTGTATCTTTTTATTTTATTATTATTATTATTATTATAAAACATGAATGGTTTATTTTATGTCATTCATAAAACTGAATTTTAATTAATTCTTGCACATGTTAGTTTCATATTTAAGATAATTACATTACTAATTACAGAAATTATTTTCCATTGCAGTTCAATGACTTCTTGTTGCTGTGTAGTCAAAGGTTAATCTCCAATCGAGTGGTCTCTGGCCCATGCTTCCGAGTGAGGGCAAAACTGGGTGTGGAAGGGCTTGTGATAGAGGAGGGTGACAATCTTGAAACAGCTAATACATTCTACATCCGCAGCACTGGAAGATCCATAGAACTCTACACACAGTATGTGACAAAATATTAGTTTCACACAAACCATTATCGTGATAATCTTAAATTAATGTGTTAAACTTATCTATATATAAATAAGTAGCTTTTTTTTAATTTTCTAACATTTTCTTTTTCTTTTCAGAACTATGAAAGAGAAAATTGCTTGGATGGAGGTAAATACCTCGTTAATATTTTATCTTTTACGTCTGCATCTTTCTCAGAAATACATTCAACATTTATCTCCAACATATGTATTTGTGTTCTTCAGCTAATTTGTTGAAAGATGCATGTTGCAAAAAGAAAGAAGTTATTAAATAGAAATTATGCTTCTCTATTCCCTGTGTATATATCCCGTAAAGAAAAGTACAAAATCTATGTGCTGAACATGAATTCTCACATACCAACATCCCACTTTAATTTACTTAGCAGCTTTAAATTTCATTAAAAATTAACACTGGCCATAGAAAATATCACTGTGTTTGATTATTCCAAAAGTTACGATTGACCTTGAAAACATCACTGTGTTTGATTATTCCAAAAGTTACGATTGACCTTAGAAAATATCACTGTGTTTGATTATTCCAAAAGTTACGATTGACCTTAGAAAATATCACTGTGTTTGATTATTCCAAAAGTTACCACTGACCTTAGAAAATATCACTATGTTTGATTATTCCAAAAGTTACCACTGACCTTAGAAAATATCACTGTGTTTGATTATTCCAAAAGTTACCACTGGCCTTAGAACATATCACTGTGTTTGATTATTCCAGAAGTTACTGCTGGCTTTAGAAAACATCACTGTGTTTGATTATTCTAAAAGTTACTGCTGGCTTTAGAAAACATCACTGTATTTGATTATTCCAGAAGTTACTGCTGGCTTTAGAAAACATCACTGTATTTGATTATTCCAGAAGTTACTGCTGGCTTTAGAAAACATCACTGTGTTTGATTATTCCAGAAGTTACTGCTGGCTTTAGAAAACATCACTGTGTTTGATTATTCCAGAAGTTACTGCTGGCCTTAGAAAACATCACTGTGTTTGATTATTCCAAAAGTTACTGCTGGCCTTAGAAAATATCACTGTGTTTGATTATTCCAAAAGTTACTGCTGGCCTTAGAAAACATCACTGTGTTTGATTATTCCAAAAGTTACTGCTGGCCTTAGAAAACATCACTGTGTTTGATTATTCCAAAAGTTACTGCTGGCCTTAGAAAATATCACTGTGTTTGATTATTCCAAAAGTAGAAGAACAAAAAATTTTATTTTATATTAGTTAATGTAAATTTAAGGAAAGTGGTAAATGTGATTACATTTGTTAAGCCTAATTGAACCTCCTTGCTTCCTCAAGTTAGGTGCTTTATACCATATCATCAGGTGTCTTGAACTACACACAAATAATACTTTTTTTGGCTGCTTTAAGCCCACCTCAGCTAATGAACTCTGAATAAAAAAACTTGACCACTGATTTGTGGCATACAAAACTGAGATAGACAATGAAATACAATTTCTACATGTTTATTTTTGACTTGAAACCTATTTCAGTCTAATTAAAGTTGCAAATAATGCCTGTTGAGGTAATTGAACAATTTGATTTTTCAGTTACTCCTTTTTTTCCAGCAGTTGAACCTACTTGGGTTATGGTGATTGCAAGTGATGCCTCAAATTAACAATACCTTTCATAACCTTGCACCTAGTTCCTATGGGCCTCGTATGGCCAGGAAGTCAGAGATCAACTCACAATCGGCAAACATTCACTGTTACTGATGTGAATATTCACAATATAATGCATTTTGCCTGAAGCTACTATGATATGAACAATTAGGTTAAATTTTTCAAATAATTTATCAGGATATCTTTTTGTGTTAACCAATTTATACATTTTTCAAAATTCATTTTTATTGTGAGATCTTTTCTATATAAGACCACACTTGTTATTCATTTGCAGTTTTCAGCAACTAAGAAAGTACGTAAAAATTACCTTATATAACCTCATTATGGATAAGCTTCCAAAAATAATGAATTTCAAATGAAATTCATTTTTTTTTTATTAAAAGAAGATATGACATAATTATGTCTCTCACATGCCCAAAAATTGGTGATGATTGCTGCATTATAAATCCAAGTTAAAATTAGTGATATAAATTCTACCAGAAGTATTTTGAATTCCATTAGCATCATCCAGGAAGAGTCAGACTTTTATTCTTGATTAACACCAGCAATGTTTACTATGAATATATAATGTGATTTTGAATATATTCATTGGGAGTGAATAGCAATTTTACAGTAATTATATAAACAGTATGTGGAGATAAAAAAAACTCTTAAAGAAACAAAATGTAGTTTATTTTTTTAACAGCTTTTATAAGTGATGCCAATTATGCAAGCTTTAAAAAACTTCAATTTCTTTTCTATATTTAGGCATTAGCCAAGGCAGTACATGATCTCACCCAAAGAAAAAGTTCATTGAGAATTGGTGAGCTTTCAGTGAGTAGAACATCATTGATTTTTCATTTCATATACTTCCCATTATATACTCTTGTCTTCCATACATTTATAAACAAAGCTTAACTTTAAAAAGTCAAATTAAACACATAATTAATCATTACTACCCCCCAAGTTGAATTCAGATTAGTTTTTAAATCCACATCATGCATACAGGACTTTTTCTGTACTAAAGACCTTTTGCCAATTTCTCTTTGTTCTTGGCTTGTATATATTTAAATGTGTAGAAACTGTAAGGCCTCCTATATTGGCAAAACCAAACATCATCTACTAGTTAGAGCTAATGAATATATGGGAATTTACACAAAAACTCAAACAAAATTGTGTAATCCCTGTGCTTCCTCTATATGCTAACATAGTGAAGGAACAAAACATGAACTTATCAAATTTCAGTATCCTTTTCAAGGCCAACACTGATCTGGAATTACTGATTAAAGAAACCCTCCACATCAAACAGCATTCTCTAACCCTGAATAACATGTAGTCTTCAATTGAATTGCACAATCTTTAATATATATATATATATATATATATATGGTATTTTTGTTGTTACTTGTCTGCTTCCTAAGTGCTTTAGTTTTGATTAAGTTACTGTTAAAGTAGCAATGTATTTTAATCATTTACTTAGGAATGATGTAGTTCTTTATATTTTTGCACTAGATACTGAAGATGGAATCTGTAAAATTCCAAAATATTTATCTTGTTCCGTTCTGTTACAATATTGTCCATCTTAAGTATCATTATCGTTTTTATTGTCAAAATATTTTATTTTCCTTCAAACACATTAATTGCTAATATTCATATTTAGTTCTTATTCATACAAACCTTTCTCAATATAAAAAGAGTTGTTTGAAAATTTTATGAATCATGCTCAATGTTTTATTCAAAATAGCACATTATCTGTTCTTATTAGTCTTCTATATAATAGTAATAAAATTTTTAAAGATACTCAAATGAAACCTGAAGTTTTTTAGTTATAAACTGAATTAAACTATTCTTAAAATGTTCCAGTCTCTAGAGGGCATGGAACTAGGAACTCGAGCACCAACATTTATCAAGCATGATGCAATTAATCATTGTATGGTCTGTGGTAGCCAGTTCAACACTTTTTCTCTCAAAAGAAAACACCATTGCCGAGCCTGTGGAATTGTAAGTAATTAAAATATATTTTACTTTCCAGTTTAACTTCTATGTTAATAAGAAGATATTTGAAATAAATCAATATAGAAATTTCAAAAATAAAGGTAAAATAAATACAATGAAAAACAAATGCTAATACAATATTCACTGTTTTGTTGATGTTGAAACCAACATCTTGAACAACATATAAGGTAGTAGATTGGCAAAAATATAACAAAAAATATCCTATAATGTTTTAGTAATATAAAATGCAATGTGTTAGTATTTATTTTTCACCATATACTGTTTTAGTCATCTTTTGATTTTAACTTGTATTAATATTCTGTCTTGGTATCAGCTTATTTGAAACACACTCGTATATTGTGTTACATATTAGAATTTCAAATGGTCTGAAACCGAG
>NW_013666117.1:342035-343768 GCF_000517525.1 Limulus polyphemus
GCTATGCATGTTTTTAAGTAAACTTAATCTAAACAAACGTTGATATTAAAATAAATATATGACAAATTCGTTACAACCGACACTTTGAATTTTCATTATTTTTTCAATCATAGAATAGATTTTGATGGTTTTAAAAGTTGCTGTGTGCACCATATTCAACTTTCTATCTTTCTTTTTTTTAATTTATTGTTATACTTTATCATTTTAAAGATGCACTACACATGCTTGACATACTTAATATTTCAAACTTATTGATTGAATTGTGATAAAGCAACATATCCTTTTTTGTAAGATATTTACGACTAATAAATAATGTTACTTTCATAAAAAGATAGTTATATTCTTAACATATTAGTTCCAAAAGGAGGTAAAAAATTATCTGTTTTATAATTTATGTACATGGTTGTATTGTGTGATAATATAGAAACTGGGAAAGTTATAGGTAAGCAATTCTAACATTCAAGATGTGTGTGTCATATATATATATTGCATCATTCAAATTAGTGTTTACCAGTGAACAAAATTATTCAATAACAAACCATTTTATAAAATTGTATTTAAATGCTAGGTAGCTTGTAACAAATGCCTTTCCCAGAAGTCTCCACTACCTTATGATAACAATAAAACTGGTCGAGTATGCACCCAGTGCCATGATATCCTCTCTCACAGTCCCCAGGGAAAGGAAGATGATAGTCAGAAGGAAAATATTGAAAGTCCTATCAAAAGGAAAGGAATTCTGGAGGTAAGTGTTACTTAACTTACATTAATCTCTACCACAAATCAATACTTGTAAATGTTGCAAAGGTTTCTCTGTTAAATCTAGGTCGTATTGAAAATAAAGAATATTTATATTTACTACTGCACTTACATTCTAGTAACCCTGTTTGTTAGATTTTTCAAGAGAGTGGAAGGATATACTACAAATGCTATGAGTGAACATGCATTGGTAGTTTAGATATTAAATTTGATTTAAAGGACATTATTTTCAAGTTCTTAGGAAGGACAAGTATGCAATAACTGAAATATTATATCAACACTACTTATGATACAGGTGGGATTCATGTTCTTCTTCCAATCTATGTCAGCCAAAAAAAGTGATACAGCTAGAGCTATACTGGCTCCTATCTATGCCTGTGTTAGTTTGCTAACTTTTTTGTTTTATTAATTTCTGTTTGTTATTGTTACATCTTTGTTTGTTTTAGGTTAAGCCATCTGACTCAGCTGTTGTTAGTAGCTACCTACACATGAGGTCAAGAAGTAGAATATGGGTACAGAGATGGTTTTCTCTGCATGAAGATTTTGTTTTGTATTCATTTAGATCACATGAGGTGAGTAGGTGTTTACACTGGTGGCCATTCTCAATAATTTCCAAATTCCCAACTATTTGTACACTAATTATCCTGATGTTCTGTTACAGATTCTATATTATTTATTTTAAATTTTTCTCAGAAAGTTTAGTTAATAGTAGCTGAGCACAATAAAATAACGTGCTGTGAAGTATGTCTTGCGAACAATATGGATGTATCATGACTGTCATGTATAATGATAATAACAATTACATATTTGTAAGCAAATACTACATTTGTCATGATGTTAGAAAAACACGTGGGTTCAAGAAGTCTTGATTGAAATGAATAAAACCCTGTAACCCCACATTTGTCATGATGTTAGAAAAACACGTGGGTTCAAGAAGTCTTGATTGAAATGAATAAAACCCTGTAACCCCACATTTG
>NW_013666117.1:343845-355213 GCF_000517525.1 Limulus polyphemus
AAATGAATAAAACCCTGTAACCCCACATTTGTCATGATGCTAGAAAAACACGTGGGTTCAAGAAGTCTTGATAGAAATGAATAAAACCCTGTAACCCCACATTTGTCGGTTAGATTATGTGAATTTCAAGTTGGTATGTTTGTGTTATTTAACTAGTACTGCACATTCGGTGGTGAAATATTGTTTGGAAAACATCATGTAATATTTGCTATATTCATCTGATCATACTATGGTTGATCAATGTGTCTTTTACTGTCTTCAGGATGAAAGAGCCCTGACTTCTGTACCTGTTCCTGGATATACTGTAGCAATACCAGATAAAGCTGAGAACATTGATGGAAGAGAGAATGTTTTCAAGTTATTCCACAAGAAAAAAGTATATTATTTTCAAGCTGTTGATGCAGATGAACAAAAAAGGTGAACATTATTTTGCATATATTTGATTTTCATTAATTTCTTATCTCCAATAACAATCAAAGTATTTCAGAATTGTGTGTGTAATTATATAAAAATATTTCAGTTGTACAAATGGTTCAGTTAAAGCTGGTAAACATATCTATGTTTAAGTTCCAAAGCTCATCGTTTGACTTGCAATCATACAGAATCGGACTGTTTTCTCCAGATCAGTGAAATTTTGTATGTCTGAAATACTGTCTAGCACATTGTTTTAATACTAAATATTGGCCAACTGATTGTTTTTTTTTATATGCAACTATATTTTAAGTGGTAATGACAAATGATTATTGTTTAGCACCGTTTTGCTCTATGTTCTTTATTTTTACCATAAAATAATCCCAAAAATTGTCTTGATATAGTGAGTTAGTTGAAACATCATAATGGCTTCTAATTATTTCTCCCGTGCAATCATGTGTTCATATGGTTAAAAATTCACTGTAAAAAGTTATTGGGATGCTTTATAATACTTTAGTTTATCAAGACTTAGTTATATGAAGGTAACACATGAACTAACAGTGTGTGTGACTCTTTCCTACTACAGGTGGATGTCAGCCTTGGAAAAAGCATCACGAGCGGAGTTCCTGAGCTGACAACATGAAGTGTATCCATAATTGCATTCTATTTTTACAAGTCCATGATTCTTCTCAGTTGAAAGCAAGTTTGACAAGACATTTGTACTCTACTAGCTTTGATGATCATCTTCTGTACTTCAACTAGAATATTGTTTACACGCTAGTCGAGGCATCTGATAACTATAAGGTCGTACAATTAGTTTGAGCCAACCATTGACTGAAATCTCAAAATTCCAGGCTTTTGTTTTTTTATAATAAAAATTGTCATAAATCCTAATAAAATTCTTAAACTAATATCACAGAAGGCACAACATCAATATTTTATACCACTTTCATGAAATTATGCTTCCATCAAACCACTCAAGTGTCACAAAATTTACCCCTGGCATTGTGTAAAACGTACACAGTTATTGTAGATTCTTAATAATCCTGGTCTGATTTTATGGCTTTGTACTTGAAACTTGATGTTATCCTTGTTAAGTAAGTGTTAAGATATTTCATGTAACGTAATATCCTTGAGCCTGTCAGTATATACTCTCATTGTAACAGAAAGTACTTTTGAAAGTTCTTTAAGTGAAAAGCAAATCATTTTGAACTTAAGAGTACGTTTAAACATTATGCACTACTGATGTTATTCATGATGTCTCGTATGTACTTTATTTTAGTATTCATCTACTTTTGATACCCCAGTAATCCACAAGATGATTTGATACCCCAGTAATCCACAAGATGATTTGAGATATCAGCAAGATAAAAAGAGGAATTAAATTCTTACCATGTGCATTAACAATTGTGGTAATTTGAAGGCATTAAATTGTTTTGTAAAAAAACCTGTATTATTAAAAAAAAATGTCTGTAGTAGTATTTATGTAAATAAGACTGTTTTATGTACATCTGGAATTATGAAAAAGTGTATGTTGTCATTCATAGCGGTTTAATTGTCAGTTAACTGTAGTTTTTATGAGATGCATAGTACATTGATGATGACTAATGTGTCCTGCAATAAAGTATAAGCCTAAAGAGTGATTGTTTCATTGACATCGTGGAGACATTAGCCTCCTTTTTTTTTTATCTATGAGGTGAAGAGACTTGGGTATAAGTAGAGAACTTTGCATGTTTACCTTATGTTTGGGTGTAAATGTGCTAGCTTCTGTTAAATAATGTGCCTGATGACATATAACACAGACTCTAAGAGGAAACTGCCAACAAATTTACCCAGACAACCAAGTGATACAAACATTCAGAATCTCGACTATTTTGCATCACAGAAGATCACTGTTGTTATTTGGCTGTTTTGTAGAAGTAAAATTACCTGGTGGTCCAAGCTTCAACTATGTCTTGTTAAACCAATTTGCCTCTCGAGCAACTCTACTCACTATATCAGTATTCCTGTTTCTTAGCTGTTTTTTTTGTCTAATGATTTTGTTCAGCATATGCTAATTTTATATTAGGCAACCAATTGAGATTACATCTATAGAGATAAAAACATGTTTATTATACCTTATGTACTACTTCCGAGTCGGGCCCGGCATGGCCAGGTGGTAACTGGCACTCGACTCGCAATCTCGAAACCCCGTCACACCAAACATGCTCGTCTTTTCAGCCGTGTGGGCATTATAATGGGACGGTCAATCCCACTATTCGTTGGTAAAAGAGTAGCCCAAGAGTTGGCGGTGGGTGGTGATGAGTAGCTGCCTTCCCTCTAGTCTTACACTGCTAAATTAGGGACGGCTAGCGCGAAATTCAACAACAAACAAACTTCCGAGTCGTTGTTGCACCTGATTAAGAAATATATTAATTTGGGTACAAAATATTAATTACTGTTACTAGTATATAATAGGCTTATGACATATACGAATATTAAAATACATTGTACAATCTTACAAATGTTTTGGAAAATGAACAAAACCAAGTCAGTCCAAGATATTTGTTAATGATAGTATATGTACTACAGAAAAAATGGAGGAGCGCGTGCCCCTCTATATATGTTAGGCGTCCATGACTGTAGGATAGTATAATACAATGTAACTATACTACACTTGTGTATATACGATACTACAGGTTCTTGCAATGTAGTGTCCTACTTATTTGAATTTGGGTCACATGACACATTCTACAGACCCTAAATACTTTATAATGTATAACTACTGATCACAAACCATGAAGTCTTTCAAAAACGAGTTGGCCAGTACGTTTAGAAAAACGTTTAACGCATTTTTTTAAGTATAGGTTTTTCTCGATGTGTGTAATTAGATTCAGCCTACAAACTTTATCAACGCATTTTTGCAAAATGAAGGCTCTTTGTTATTTTATTCTTATAAGCAGTTCTGAATATAGTACTATTTTGACAATATATTTATCAGTTACTACTGTTTAACCTCTGGTGTAGTTTTGCTTTCAATAATAATAAGAAAAAAAAATTATCAGAGGGATTTTAATAATTAACGCTCAATAGCGGTCACCGACACAATACTAGCAAGACTCTGGTTTTACTGTTCTTTTCTTATTATTAATTGGAGTTCAATGGGATTCTCACACTAAAAGTCACTGAGGCTGCCGTTTCGTTTAATCATCAAGTTAGCTACATGTCATAATGCTGTTCTCTAATTGGCCAATGGAAACACCGAGTCGGACGAATATAATACAGTGTATGTCGACTTACTTTTCCAATGTATGTGGAAGAGGTGGGGAACTGATTGAGAGAGGAGAGGAGTAGTACATGTATAAATTTTTTCTCGGAAACCTGCATTATTAGAATAAACATACTGCACGCTTTCAGCTGTAGGTGCATTATAGAAGTAAAAGTCAATCCAGTTTTCCGTTCAAAGAGTTGAACAGTGCCCCCATAAAGGAAGTTGCTGTTGGCTTGCAACATTTCCTCTTGTCAGTATTTAAAATTGGGGACGGATATAACTAAATCTTAGGCAGGAGCTGGAGATAGCCCCCCTCCCCAAATACTTTAATTTATTATACGATGTATAGAAGTAGCGTGTGACATTATAGATCAGGATAGAGCACAACTGTTTTACTGACATCTTAAGGGAGAGACTGTGTGATAAAACCCTACTTAAAATATCAATGGCATTTGAAAAGCTGTGTTCTTCGTTTACAACTATTATACTATACATGGAAGAAACTAATTCGCACAGTTTGATTTGATTTAGCACAAACTTTCTTACTAATCTATTTAGTGCAAGAGATTATGTAATAAAATTCAAAATTACAGAGAAAAAAACGACACTACAAAACCAAAACTGCAATTAGAAAGCACATAAAAAACAGTATGTTGCACTCTACTATTGTATATGTGGAGCATTACATTTTGATGCTTGAAAACCCTTTAAATTGCAGTGTACAAAAGGCATATTCCTGGTGGATAAATAACAATCGTTATGTGTACGTCAAAAGAACACGTTTTTATGTTATGTTTTAAGATAGTCCTCATTTGAAATAGGACCAGTGTTTAGAATGGGACAAGGAGTTGAGAATATATGGACAAGTTAAATCAATTTTTAAATATACATGTTGGAGGTATCCCACACTCTACAACATTCAAAAACGGATAGAAAATAAATGCATCATTTAAAAAACAACGTTTCGCCACTGTTAACCTGGCATCATCATACAATGTTAACAGTGGCGAAACGTTGTTTTTAAACGATGCCTTTTTTTTTCTATCCAATTTTAGCTGGTTTTGAATTTTAAATCAATTTTATAGCTTTTAGAAAAATCTATAAGGTACGAGTGTAGGATATTGCTAGAGTAGCGTTCAGAAAAACATAAGGAACGAGCTGGGTTAGATGTTATAAACCAATTTAAAAAAGAATTAGAGAGTAAGGATAGTATGCTAATATTGACGTTGTATATATATTTACTTCAAAAGGAATGATGCATGTTTTAATATTCTAATACCACTGTTACATAATGACCACGAGAAAGAATCGATGTAATATTACTATCACTATATAAATTGTTTTGGGTTATATATATACATGTGGATTCCTTAAAGATGAACAAGACAAGATACGAAATCGTATCATTTCATGCATGAGCGTACTCTAAAGTGAACGGATTTACGTATAAGTATCTGATATAGATCCGCTAATAATGGCTAAAATTTGTGAAGTACTCTGTACTTGAAAACTTGATTGAGTTTACTTGTGTGTGAACTAACGACTGTACAAATTTTGAACGAAATATATATATAATCTTTATTATAAAAGTAAAAGAGCACTCAATCTACTTATTTGCGCAGACAGGACCACAGTCAATTATCTATTAGGTGATGTTTAGTCACACAGTTTTTCACACTCTCCTGATAGCTCTGAAACATGATAATCTAAAGCATGGTCTTTAGCCTAGAATCTCCAAAAAGAACTGAACCAAGAAAGCACATTTGAATTCAACAGGTAAACTCTATTTCTCTATCCAGTTAACAGCATCACATAATGACCCTTGTTTTCTTTCACAGCATTTGCTAGCTCTAGCTGTAACATACAGACACCATCCTTTCGAATAGCAAAGGATATTATAGTTGGTGACCCTTTCAACACGAATGCACCATGATACTACAATATCCCCTCGGATATAGTAGACATTAACTAGCAAAGAAATAAAGTAAATAGACTAAGGCAACTTTAACAGTTTTCTGAACCACGTGTTTAAGCTACAACTGCATATGAACTAAATAAATAAATTTTGAAAAAATATCTATACATCTAAAGACATTTAGAAAGTATAGTATGTCAGCGTATCACAACTGGCCACCAACCACTGAGCCACTATACAGGAAACTAACCATTGGCAACTTCATCTGAAATGTTTCTCTATTCACTCTCTGCTTCAAGGTAGAACTTAACTTACACGTTCTCCACAAGGGACTTGTACACAGTTAAGTGTATAGAAAAGTTATTTTCACTACTTGACTGTTCTAGCTGGGCACACACACACACACTCAGTTAAAAGCATGTGCAAGGCCATTCCAAGAGAAGCTCTGCTGCAAGTTTTAGAGAACCACAGCTACTCTGATAAGGATGGTAATCTTTGTGACGAAAATCAATTGGATGTTTGGAAAGTTTGGTTTGTTTTTAATTTCATGCAAAGCTACACAAAGACTATCTGCATTAGCTGTTTCTAATTTAGCAGCAGAAGCCTAAGGGAAGGTAGATAGCGAACACTATCTACCATCAACTCTTGCTACTCTTTTTACTAATAAATAGTGGGGTTGACTGTCACATTATAATGCCCTCACAGCCGAAAGGGCGAACATGTTTGGTGAGATGGGAATTCGAACCCGCAACCTGCCGATTGCAAGTCGAGCCCCCTAACCACTAGGCCATTTGGAAAGCAAGAGACCACACTTCAATTTCATTTGTGAGTTTTTTCAATCAACAACTGCCTTAGCATGGTAGCCTGGCGTGGCTAGGGCACTCGACTCGCAATCTGCGGGTCGCGGGTTCGAATCTCCATCCCACCAAACATGCTCGCCCTTTCAGCTGTGGGGGTATTATAATGTGACAGTCAATCCCACTCAATTCGTGACAGTCAATTCGTTGGTAAAAGAGTAGCCCAAGAGTTGGCGGTAGATGGTGATGACTACATGCCTTCCGTATAGTCTTTCACTGCTAAATTAGGGATGGCTAGCACAGATAGCCCTCATGTAGCTTTGTGCGATATTCATCTTAGCATGGTACATGCAATAAGTCCATGATGTCTTACATTACCACCTGAGGGCTCGAAAGCAAGGTTGTTAAGACAGTTCAGTTATTGGTGGCACGACCAAATGGCCATCCTGCCTTTGATAATCACAAAATATGGATATTGCTTAAGAGCTTGGAAAGTAAAGACCGCCACTTCCTTTCTATAAATGATTGTACAAATCAACAACTGTCCTAACTACTAGCTTGTTATCTCAGTCAAGTAATGATGGGGTTGTTTTCTTTTTATGGGTATATATATGTATTTTAGGTTATGTTTGACAGCTGTATGTATATATGCGACTAGATTTAAGAGTTTTTTGTCTTTAATATTTTATTCATGTGTGTTTTTTTATAATAAAGAATTATTACAGTTATATGCTTATAATCAAATAAAGGATTATTGTAATGTGCAGAGACACCAATGGTCTCAGTTTCAACAGATGCCAGCTAACCCACAATGTCATCACTTTGCCAAGCAGCAAAGTGAGCAAGAATATTAGTGCCAGCTGTCATATTAGAATGTTAGGGATGACCAATAAAAAACAGTTGACACTGTGGCAAATGCTTTGGAAAACTGATAGAGCACAAGTCGGGTTTGGCCACCAGCTTGGGAGGGAAGGGGGACAATGAATTACTTGTGTCAAAGAGTTTAGTGGTCAGTCTAGTTCTGTCAGGGCTTGGTGGAACTTGGTATGTGTCAGTTAGGGTACAAGGGAGAGATTATGAGTTCCTTGACAGTGACGAAGACCCTAGTGGACATCATGACCTTTCAAGTCCTTTGAGCAAGACTACTGCTATTTCCAGCAGGTTCTGATTTTGTTTTGGGGAATGGTGAGGAAAAGTGGATTTCCAGCTCAGACTAGGTGGTGTCGTCCACAAAATGAATGTAGTCATTCCGAGTCTCAAATCTGGAATTGGCATCCTTGCCTGTCCATCAGTTTTCCCTGTGTAGCTGGTTGGCTGGTGTTGCATAGAAATGTCATCCAATGCCAACAATATCAACCCCAAGGAAAGTTAATTAACGAGTGTATGTAATAGAGGGAATAATATTAGCTCTACGTTCATATATGGTATACTGTGGTTTCATCTAGGCAATGTCTTATGCTTTGGTACCGTGTAATGCAGTTATATAAGCCAAGTGTTGATTGAAGATTTTGCTGACAGTCTAGACCGAATGCAGCAAAAGTAACTCAGTGACTTGTTGGGTAAATTCACTGATGTATTTGCGGGACCAGATGGCTGATTGAACTGAACACTGGTGACTCAGCACCATATAGACACATGCTATACATATCCAATACAACAACCACTGCACTAGTTTATTTGGAGCAGTAATGAGTCACAAGTACTTATATACAGTAGATGCTGTAGAATGGAGGCATATAACCTTTGGATAATGTTTTGTTATCTCTTTAGTGTTTTTCAGGAAGAAGGAAGGTTTCCACGTTTTTGTATTGATTTTAGATAATTGAATACGGTAACTTGCATTGCTGTATTTCTTGTACCATGAACACATGAATGTCTAGACGTGGCAGAAGGTTCACGTTGTTTCACTTTAAATCTGGCATTCAGATATTGGCAAGTCGAACTGGATGACGAAAGCAGGTCTAAGATTGCTTTTAGCACAAGAGACCGCTTGTATTAATTCCTCAAAATGCTATTCAGTCTATTTAATACACAAGCTACTTTTGAATATCTGATGGAGCTTAAACTCAAGGGAATGCAATGGGAGAGATGTCTAGTCTATGTTAACTGTGAGTGTTTATTAGACACCATTACCAGCGAAAATGAGTTGGATCTGTTTTATCACAGTTGCAGATTGGAGTGGAATGTGCAACTCTGTGCAGTAGTCATATACTCATGGCTCCCAAATGCAGATATTGTATGATAAAAAAGCTGCTTGTAATTCTTGTCTTTGTAAAACACTACCACTACTACTTGTGTGATAGGAAGTTCACCACTTGGGTAAACCACACTTCAGTGAAGTGGTTAATATACCTTAAAAATCTGTAAATAATAACAGAACGTTGGATAATGACATTGCAATAATATGACTTTGTCATAGTTTATCACCCATGTCCACAATACATGGTAAGACCATATCCATTTGTGAAATATCTTGACTATGGATACAGTTTGGGGGTTAAAACTGTGGCTATTTTCCCCATAGCAAGTGCAAACAATGAATTAAAATACTACACTAGTAGATGGACGTCAAACTTAACACTTCAGGAGTTCTAGGACGATCAGCTTAAGGATTGACCTAGCATGAACATTTCTTGACATTGAGAAAAGTCAAGACTAACCAGCACTAATAGAGAAGCTTAGTATGGTCACACATAACCTGTGACACCTGTATGAGCAGTTACAAGTGCAAAAGGTATTCTATACAGTTGCTATCAACTCATGATGTGAGGTGTTCCAACAGTGGTACAGCTAATGGTTCCCGGAGCTATGCAAAATAAGTACTCTAGACTTTGCACAACATAAAGACTGGAGGGCACCAAGGTTTAAAACACACTTGTGCTAACATTCTTGTATGGTTCTTTAGGCCATGAATGAGTTCAACACTGATGTAAGCTCTGTACAGGGCGTGCCACCAAGAAAAAAACTGGTTGAGACAGGGTAAACTCCAACAGAGAATTGTTGGGTGGTCTCCTTTGCATAATATATCCCAAAATATATTGCTGATCCACTCATGAAGTCATTGATATATTACTATCACCATTGACTACTTCACAAAGTGAGCTGAACCTTTTCTATTGGTTGATACACAGGCACAGACCATTATAGATGTATTAGCACAATTCAACGTACCAGAAGAAATCCACATGGATCAGGGAACTAACTTCAACAGCCGGCTGTTTGTTGAGTTGTGTTAAGTGTAGTGAAAACTTGTACTTCACCCTATCACCCCCAATCTAATGACTTGGCATAACGTGTAATACAGACTACCAAGCAGATACTTATAAAGTTTGCCAATCCCAACTGAAACAAACATATGTCATATGTGAGGATGGTACATAGAGCAATGAAATAGGGATTAATGAGCTGTTCACAGAACGTATTAATGTTAGGATGGGAAGTGTTACTTCTTGTGAATATGGTGTACGGTCCTCTATCACAGGGAGATGCAGAATATGTGTCTGAAGGAAAAAGTGACGGAAACGAGATGCCGATGTCATCGCGCTTTAATGGCTAGAGTGACTAGGTCGACATCTGAGTGGCATTTGATCTAATGTCGGTCACTTGTGCAGGTAAATAGTTTGCACTCCCATCTCCCCTGGCTCTGTTGGTTCAACGACCAGAAAGAAGGTAGTGTAGGGAATGCAGAAGGGGTTACAGGACTGTTGTGGACCATTCTTAGGGCTGTGACGACTTTAGAGACAGCTAATTTAGGTTAAGCTCGAGACCCGAGGCTACCTGCATCAATTGAGCTGTCCATAAATAATAGGGATCGTATTCTATAAACAGATTAAGCGGAAGTACATGCAAGACTGCAGACACGGAGCTTGATCGATGTGTTATTTATAGTTTTACTTTTCTCATGCTGATCCTGATGGGTCTGGGACGATGTATTTGGATCCAGGCAGTAGTGTAGAAAAGAATGCAGGGGCACTTGCTACCAGGCGCACCTCGAAGGGGGTGCGCTTCGAGCCATGATAACACACTTCAACTCCACTTCAATATATTACTTTACTTTTGAATAAAATATAAACGCTAAAATTCGTACACAGGCTTAAAAACACATTACCTGTATTTGGCAGGACTAAGAAATGTGCTATCTAGCAACTCTCCAGCTCGGTTGTGTAGAAATACTATTTGTTTAAATAGTTTTGAATAACATGAATAACAACACCTATTAGAAAGACATTTTTAGTAAAATTATCTTAATATTTTATATTTTATGTGAAAAAATTTGCTTACTGGTTAAGTTGTATTCTCGATAAACCAATAAACGTTAATAGTACATTTTTCAACAAATTTAAGTTGTTATTTTTTTCAAACAATCTTGAATAGTGTTTTTAGTGTTGGTCATATCAAAACTTTCTTTTTTTTTCAGATTACCATGGGGCGCTCTTTGGACCCTTTGCCCCGGGCTACGCTAATGGTTCAGGCCGTTATAACTTAAACATACACTCTTGACCAAGTTTTTCTACTCAGTTGTAATTCTTTTTGGCCCAGTATTTTGAGTCCTGCCTTTTTATTTAAGTTCAGACTCCAAAACATTTTGTCTATCTTGATAAATCAACCTTTCATTTGACGTAGCTTACTCGTGATGTTGTTTCAACCCCAAAAGCTGCAAAGAAATCACGGATGAAGAAAGTAGTGGCCAATATGCTTGACTTGCATATTCTGGAGACATTTCCATAAAAAATAATTGCATATATACACCATTACTATAATACTCATGATAAACTACAGATATCTAGCTACACTACACAAAGGAACGTGAAACTCTTAAAACTAAATCTTAACCTAAAACCATACCTGTACGCACACATACACAAATATATATATATATTGTTACGACAGCGGAAGTCACGTGACTCTAGTAACACGTCATGAACTTCTAGAAAAATCATGTCCCTTCCTGAAGCCTCGAGTGTTTACTAGATGTACGGTATTATTGTATATAAG
>NW_013666117.1:356213-361171 GCF_000517525.1 Limulus polyphemus
AGCAGTGGCAAGAAAACCTGCAACAATGGCAGCTCGAACAGCAAAATAAACAAGAGAGATTACAGCAGTTGTTGGTGGAAAAAGAAAAGAAACAAGAAGAGAGATTACAGCAGTGTCAACTAGAGCAAGAAAGAAAACAGGAAGAAAGTCAGCAGCAACTACAGGAAAGTCAACAACATTGGCAAGAAGTACAAATGGAAAACATTAGTAAATTTAAAAGCGAATTAAATACATTAAAGGATGATCTATTGTCTTTTACACGAGGAGGATACATTAACCATCAACTTAATCAGCCCCAGACAATGGCAATCCCCTTCCAGACCCCGCAGCTAGACCCTAATGCAATATATATGTATACACACAATAAAAATCATTAATTCTAGCCATACATACTCTTTACAACAATAAATAAAAACAACAATATTAAACAAATAAGTACGTTTATAACTTAAGGGGAGAAGTTGGAGTTACTCATCTAGAGGAGCTCCAACAGCAAATCTTTCAATGCAACCGTAAACTTCCAGTGCTCTGTCGTGGTCTGATGAATAATCAGTCTAGCTCTCACACTCACATTAATTTCATATTATTCCATATTAATCTGAAATTGTCTATTGTGGATTCAAAGTTATCAGTGTTTAAAGATAACATTTCACTTCTATTTTTGTCTCCCATACGTCACTACCCAAGAAGACCTTTCACACAATACCAGAACTTGTCAGTTGGACTAGAAGACAAAAGATAGATCCGAAATGCTTTTATGAAACACCTTTAACTTTGATTCTGCAGCGGATAAATTAAGATAAGTACAGGAATAAAATGTAAGCAATTAATGTGATTGTTATCACAAATCGCAGGCTTAATGAATTCTGGTTATTGCTATTTTTTATACTTTAATGTTAAAATTCTAAGTGCTTCTGGTAATTCACTCTGTTTTTCGGTCTTGTAGATCTAATTGTTTTATGAGATAAACTAAACATAAATACTCTTTATGCAATATCACATTAATATTAATAATAGAACTGAAAAAGGCAGCTCCATCTGTCAAAAACACTTAGGTTTCATTGTTGTTATTTGTTAACGTTATTTACCTAACTTTTTGTTAAACCTCGGATTTTTACCATCATTAGCTTGTTTGTTTGTTTGTAATCAAGCACAAAGCTACACAATGGGCTATTTGTGCTCTGCCCACCACGGGTATCGAAACCCGGATTCTAGCGTTGTAAGTCCGATCATTAGCTTTATATGAAATAAATAATGATGATGCGTGCTATAATGGATTTTGCCTTATTCTTTTGAAAAGTATCGCTACCTTTTACTGGAAACAAATCGAATCTTAAATAAAAAGCGTAAACATAATTGTTCGAAATTCGAATGTTCATTATCCCCTCTGAAATAATGACGTTAATAATTATTATTAAAATCAATTCCAATCACTTCTGTTTCTTCCAGTAGGAGCCACTGATGTATTAAGCACATGACCTGCCGATGAAAATAAGTTTTTATGTTTCAGTGATAAAAAATAACACTAGTTGTATAGTATAAGTATGTTACACAAACAATGGAAAGGGTTAATTCCCATGTAAACTTATATTGCAAAATGATTTGAAGGAAACATTAAGTTGCGTAAGTAGCATGCTCGTTTTGATGGGTTATGTTTGGTACTTTTATCATTAGTATTATTATTAGACTTTTAAGTTATAGTACTACCATTTGATATGAATGTTTTTACGCCTAAATTTAGTATTGACTACTAAAGTACCATTAGTATTAAATACTTAACCTGTAATTTTTGTATATTATTTATTATTAACGTTATACTTTTATGATGCATCTTTGCATCTTCTCGCTAATTTTCTGAAATTATCGTGATATTAAGTGGGTTTGCAACTGTTTAACTCTTAAACAGTTTCAGTGCTTCAGTTTCAGTTCCACTAGTAGTAGTATGGTTGATAAGTATGCTTCCCATCCTAACTGGTAATGGTAGAGCAATATAAGTGTAATACTAATAGGGAATTGACAAAAAAGTTACAAGTTGAATAGTATTACTTCTAGTATTACTGAGTATTAGTATCAGTACTAGTAAGGTGGAGACAGGTGTCCAACTTACACTTACAAGTTATAGGGGTTTCTACTTCTAGTTCTAGAGTGATGTCTGATTAAGAAATTTAAGCTATGAGATGTTTTGTACTATAGTTTTGGATTTGATTTCTATAGATTATAAAAGAATTAGAATCATTTGCTTAAAGTTCTTAAAATTCTTAGGATTTTTGACAGTCTTTTTTTTGAATTGTATTAGTGATGGAGTGAAGTTGGAAATACAGTTTTGATTAGTGAGATAACTGTTGGAAATGAATTTATATATTGTAGTGGTAAATATGAACTTGAGTCGAATTACCTTCTACCACGTTAGTGTTTCTGATTTTCCTTGTATTTTTATTAATGCAAAAGGAGAAGATAACTAACATGATGAATTGTCTAAAATTCTTATTTAAATTTTATGTAAATATACTAATCTACCTCTAGATGTTTTTTTTTACTTTGACATTATTTCGACAAGCAAGCTAATCCATATTTTTACTTTTCCATTCCACGTTATTTTAAGCTACATCCAGAATTTTGCTCATTGCATTAGTAGGATGTACATGGGAATGACCAGTTCCTCTAAGGGAATGCATCATATGGTGGTATGAGACAGTGCTTTATACCCTTGATCACCTTCTAAGGCTGTTTGGATTTTGCTTGCTGTTGCTACTGTAACTACCTAGGGCATGCAGTGGCAATACAGTGGGTGGGTGTTATGCTTATTTAAAGTACATAATGACAATATGTATTAGGGCTGTTATGACTATTAGAGCTTCCACCCTTTAGTACTGAGGAAGATGCTACTGTTTAGAAGCCAGTAGACAGTACCAATATGCTATATGATGCAATACCTATTATTTCTGATGCTCATGGAAATAGTATCATGCTTGCATAATATTTTGAGGTAATCTATCGATGAAATGCTCTCTGATTATTGAATTCATAGCAAAATTAATATACCTGATCGTATCACATTTTATTGAATAGTGAAATATATGATTAGATGAGATATTTGTCCCATTTGTACTTGTCTATTGTCTTTTAGGAGATCATAGTATGCTTGCTTATTTCATTGTTTGATGACCACCTAGTTATTTGTTTTTAAGTTCTTTTTTTGTGACATTTCTAGGGCTTGGCAGAAGAGTTTTGTATCATATGTGCAGCTCCTCTCTTTTGTTGAGATGTGAATTACAAGATTCTTTTTTGTAGTTATCTTTTCTTGGTTAATAGCATGAGCTGAGTTTTTTTGCTGTCATGCTTCTTTAAGTTCTTTGAGGTATCAGTTTTTGTTTGCTAGATACTTTTACTACAGATGTTTCTTTCCATGTATAGAACTTGTTTTAGCCTTTGCTTGCACCTTGAGTCCTAACTTCTGAGGATCATTGAAAACCTCCTTTTCAAACTCAGTTCTTCAGTTAGTGGATGTCCTGGCATATAATACACCTAAAAATTTCCTTTGGACACTGAAAATTTAACTTGTGCAAGTCCGCCGGACATCCATAATTTGATTTCATGTGCCCATAGGCCTAAAAAAAATTTTCTTTTCTCAGTTTCCAACTGACCCTAAATATTTTGTAGTGTTTTTTTTTTTTTTTTTGTTAAATAAAACTTTGTCATGGGGTACAAATTTAAGTTGTCTTTTAATTCCTTGTTCAATTGAAATGATTGCAAGAGTAAATTGCAACCTGTGCTAATCAGTCTTTTTTTTTATAGGGATAGGGAGACATTATATGTTATTTTGGGTATTGTTGTAATTCCTTGAAACATATTTGGAATATATTGGCACCATTTGTAACACTTCTTAGATAAACCCAGTGCAACACTGCATGCACACACATACACACAGAGGAAATAATAATACCCAGTCCTAATGACCTGGTTTGGACCATGCAACAAGACAGAGTTGCTTGGTTTTTGACAGCAGTACAATGTTCTGAAACCACCAAATTTTTGAATTGAACTTCCAAAATTGATGGTCCCAAAAGTCTTGGATTTCTTCTTCTTACAACTTAATGGAAGGGCTTATCTCTACCTCCTTTATTCAGTTCTGTTATCTTATTGTTGTAAATCTTTCTAAATTTCTCTGGATTAGGGAATTCTTATTTTCTCAGAGATGAAGAATGTATGGGTAGGTTCCCCTTTTTTCAAAATTATTCTCCTCTCTGATGTTATGTGAATCAGGCTGCATTGAAATCTAAGTTCAAGTTTTAGATTTCAGTGCTGGATGATAAAAAGGGACATTTGATGTGCTTCTCTTCATACTTTTTTTCCCCACTATTTTCCTCTTTCTAGTGATAAAAATTTGAATGTTGTTGAATGCATATTTTTCTGGTTTTTGTTCCCGCATTTTCATATTAGGTGACAGAT
This sequence comes from Limulus polyphemus, assembly GCF_000517525.1. NCBI lineage: Eukaryota > Metazoa > Arthropoda > Merostomata > Xiphosura > Limulidae > Limulus > Limulus polyphemus. The sequence goes on from NW_013666117.1 coordinate 360,663, forward strand.
TAACTCAATCTCTGATTACTAACTTTTTTATCCTGTTCACCACCATTGAGATCAACATATTACATTATTATAATATTGAGTAATTTTGTGTTTTTGCTACTGTAAAGTACTGACTCAAAATTGTGTGAAATAATTAAATTCAATGCATTAAAAGTACATTAAGAATAGCAGTGATTAACTCTTTCAGAACGGGCTTGGTTCCTGGTACCGACCTCATAAACATTTTGTACTTGTTATAGTTTTCATGCTATAGCTTTTATATTAGTAAGCATATGTTAACAAAATTTGTCAGATTACCAGTAAACATTACAATGCTTTCATATGCAAAATATAATTTTTTTTTTATTAAGTCTTAAGGTTTGTTAAGCAATGTTTTTCTCATGCCTCTTTTCTTTTCTCATGTTGCCTATCCAACATGCAAATTAATTTTTGTTTTGAGATTAAAAATACCTTTATGCATAAGAAATTTTTCAAATTTCACATGCAAAATCTTTATAATGTCCAGATAG
>NW_013666117.1:361843-399067 GCF_000517525.1 Limulus polyphemus
AAGATAAGAGGTGTTTTATTTTTAAATTAAGGAATTGAGTTATGTATAATACTAAAATTTGAATTATAATATACAGTTTGATACCTAACAGAAATTCATGAAATAATAATTCAATAAAATTTTGAATGCGAGTCAACAAACAAAATGACATGGTTTTTGACCTGTGACCCATGTGGAATGGGTTAATGGGCTGCAGTATTGAAGGTATTTTTTTGTGTGCATGAGTGACTCATATGTTATTATGGTTCCTGTAATCAACAGTTATGGACACACAAGCAATTTTGTGCATAAATAATTTAAATAAAAAATATATAAAAAAAAGGTTATTTTTATATAATTTGGATCACATAAGCAATATAGTTAGGAACCAACTCAATATTATGACTAAAGAAAAGTATCTTGGCTTAGTGATGGATAAGTCACTCACCATTAGTACAAATTGAACCTAATAAGAAAAAAGAAAAACAGGTACATAATGGCAGTTTTGTTATTTGATAAAATGTAATGCATAGTACATTTCACTTAAATTATAGTGTTTTACTTTATCTACAAGTTTTACAACTTAACTGGTTAAACAAATGAATGATAGACCTAACTTCATAAATAAATAATGTCTCAAAAGAAAATCCACCTATAATACTTGCTAATTTTCTTGTGTCTTGAGTACTTTTTTTGGAATACAAAGTCAATATTCATGAAGCTGAAGTAACAGACAAACCTACTAACAATTCACTTACTAAATAAATCCACCAGTGTAACAGATTCACTGATTAATGAAAAATCTCTAGTCCTGTTGAAACTTGTGTTTTATATTGTTCACATTGTATCTTAATCTTTCAAGGAAGTTCAGATGTAGACAGTGCCTCATATAATTTTTGTCATGATCAGTACGATACTAATCAAATTTTGCCTCTATCAGTGTCTGCCAAAGGTGGTCAGTAATTCAGTATCATGAACAAACATCTGTATGCTGGTTTATGTTGAGATTGAATCATTTATATTATAAAAGTTTGAATCTATCAGTATTATCTTATTGTGTATTTAGCCTCAAGAAAGTACTACAAAAACACAGACACACAATTACACATTTATTATTTTTAATTTTCTTAATTATCTGTTTGTTTGGCTGTGAAAGCCTTGCCCTTGTTCTTTTCTTAGTACTGTCCCACATTTTAATTGCAGGAGTAAGATCATATAATGAAATTTCTGGGCCTAACACTACAATTCTTATTAAACAGTATATTTTCAGTCTTCATAGAGCATCTGAATTTTGTCTTGAGCCTGTTTTGTACAGAAAAGGCTCTTTCACAACCAACACTTGTTACACAAAAGTATAAAGCAATGTGACATAATTTTGATGTGTTAGGAAATTGATCACCTTGCAGTTTAATAACACTTTTACATACTGCAAAATAAAAACAAAGCAGAAAACATATTTAATAGAAGAATAGAGGCTTAAACTATGACTATAAGTAAATTGTAACTTCATGGTCAATACAAAAAAGGAAAGAACATGTACTTCATGTTTTTCTAATCATTCTTTTGTTTATTACGTGTATGATGCCTGTATCCTTGGAATTATGCATGTTGTTTGTGTAGAGAAATTTACAGATAAAATATATATTACTGAAGAAAAAATGTTCATTTAGGAGGTTTTAGAGGCTATGCAAATAAAATATTAAAACTTAAAAATATAATAAGTATAAAGTATCCTTATCATGAAATTCATGTTTCATGCAAATACTTTATTTAAAAAAATCTAATTTATTTGTATACAACATACTTTTCATGTTTACCGAAAGATTGCCAATTTTCGTAAAGATAAACATAGTAAATTAGGGATTATAGTAATTGTTAATTCTTCAGTACGGGCTTAGTCCATTGCATGAGGAACACTGCTAATGATGGATCTGATATGTGCACTTTAGCTTAGGCTTACAGATGTATAGAGACAATAAACCAGTCTAAAACAAAGGGAAATTACTGAGAAATGGCTTAAATATAACAAACAGAATGGAGAAAATAAGTTTGGAAACTATCCAAAACACATATAGCTGAGGATACTATTGGCATTTATTATCAATTCAAAATTTTCCATTGACGCATTGCTATTGGAGTGTTTATAATCACAATCTGTTGATAGTTCGATGTATTGTTACACTCCTAATTGTGATTGCCTTTCTTTTTAAGCACAATGCGATCTCTCCAAAAATTATGCTTATTCTACATAGATATGCCAGCTGTCTGGAGCACTGTTTAGAGCTGTGTATTGTTGCATTAACATCAAAGCTCCCTTTAGCCAACATAAATACAAATATCTAAATTTAAAAAAACATTACCTAGAACAATATGTGTAAAGAGAACCTTTTTTAGTTTACTATTTTCATTTATGTAATACTTGTACCCATGAAAATAACATTTCAAGAATTAGTTTTAATTAGTAGTATTTCTTAATACAATTTTTTCTTTATATCCACATTTCTGAAATGTTTTTTTCTAGAAAAGAAGCATTAATTTTCAACAACATGTATTTTCAGAAATCACAACAAACTTTCATTTATATTTCAATAAATAATACTGTATGTTTTCTTCATGCCTAATTCTAAGCAAATTGGAATCATTCTTAAATCTAGAATATACCAGAATGTGAATTTGGAGCATCAGTGAGGAAAATTAACTGTTCAACAATTTAAAAGATGAAAAATGATAATAGTTGGCATCTTATTATAAACCATAAATATACAAGTGACCCCAATTACAGGATTCCCAAATAAAACTAGCAATAAAGAAACTTGGATATTCTTAATTAAAACATTAATGATAATATAATTTGATGTGTTATTCATATTATAGAATATAGATCATATTATAATAGATTTAGCCTAAGTGCTTATAATTGCATATTGTAAATTACTATATACTTCCATAGTTTGTAATATGTCAATATTTATTTCATTTAGACATTAACTGTAATTTGAACTTATGGCCTTTGGTTCATGTGAATGCTTTGAGACCAATATATTCCTGTTCTTCCCTAATTGGTCAGTGATCCTACTAGGAAAAGTTATATTTTTTAATTTATTTTTAACTTCCCATATTAAAATGGTTGAGAGGGTGGAGATTGGGAGATATCTGGGTGCACATGATCATTGCTTAATTAGGTTTGTTTACTGCATATGGCTATCATGAATAGTGAGATTCTGGCTACAAATTTCAGAAAAGCTAATTTTTGAAATTTTAAACAAGAATTATTTATTATAAATTGGGCAACTGAATTAATTGGAGATACTGATGAAATATGGAAAATGTTTAAATATTCAAGGTAGTAGTACTCCTTAAATAAAAAGGGTGGCTTCAAATAAATATCTGGGTTGGCTCATAAAGGATATAAGGGATATAATTAAAGAACAGCATCATCAATTTGAGGAACTTAAATTGACTGCTATGATTGGAGACTTAGAGGGATGTAGAAAATTAAGAGAGTTAATCAAACTGGAAATTGAAAAGGATCTTTGAAAAAAAGGTTGGCTGAAAATTTAAAAATGAGCAGTATGAATTTCTTTAAATATATGAAGGCTAATCAAATATTAGGATGGGAGTAGGGCCTTTGAGGGACAATAAAGGAAGATTCATATCTGATATTTATAGATGGCTGGATTATTCTACTTTTTCCTTCAGTTCTTACTAATGAAGATTTAAGCAATATTTCTTGTCCTGGACAGTTGCCAGATGAAAACGAGATTGAACAAGATGATGACATGAATTCTGAGCTTATTAAGAAAAATTGGGAAGATTAAAGAATGACAATGCTCCTGGGTCAGATATTTTCCCAAAGGTTTTGAAGGATGTTAAAAATTATATATGCAAACCACTTGCTACTGTTTTTTTTGCAAGTCCTTGAACAGTGGGCAAGTGCTAGAGAATTGGAAGTTGGCTAATGTTACTTCTCTTTTCCAGGCAGGTGATAAAAATTGTTCATGTAATTGAAAGTCTGGTAAAAGATGCTTTGCAAAGACATTTAACAAAGTTTGCTGGATAGTCAATTTTCAACAGGGAAAAATCATGCCTTAATCTTTTGACATTCTTTGAAGAGACTACTGCTTATGTAGACGAGGGTATGGGTGTGGATTTGGTGTATTTTAATTTTCAAATAGCTTTTGACAAGGTGTCATATAAAAGGCTTGTTAAGATATAATTTCTGTAAATATAGGGATAAGTTGGATAGATGGAAGAAAGCAGATGGCTAGAATTCAGTCAAACTAGATTAACTTCACAAGTGGGATACCTCACGGCTCCGTGTTAAGATCTTTGCTATGTTTGAATTACGTCGATATAGATTAAGGTCAATAAATTATTTAAATTTATAGATAACATTAAGGTTTTGGACGTTGCTGGCTGTGACCGGGATGCTACTACTTTACAAGAAAATTTAGATCACTTGGTGAGTTGTGCAAATAAATGGCAAATGGCTTTAAATTATTATAAATGCAAGGTAATGAGTGTGGGTTATCATAATTTTAATTATAAGTATAATTTTGATGAGAATAATCTTAACAATTTTATGAAAGAAAAGGATCTTGGTGTTAGTTAACTCTTTCGTCATGGGTCAAAGGCCATGTCATCGTGTTTGTTGACTTACATTCAAAATTTTATTGAAATACTATTTTTGAATTTATGTCAATAAGTTTGGTATTAAACTGTAGATTATAATTCAAATTTTAGTATTATACATTAATTAATTTCTTAATTTAAAAGTAAAGATTAATAAAACACCCCTAAATATTGATTTTTTGGGTGCCATGTGGTAAGTTGAATGCAGTACTGGTTTAAATTAGATGTTTGTTATGTCCGAATATCAAGTCGATAGTTTCATATGAATTAGGAATTCAAATTACCAATATTAATAAACTAGAATATAAAATAAGAACCTCCTATCTTTTCTGTTTGCTGAGATATTGATCATGTACTGAATCAAACACAGTGGCCTTGCTCACCTCTTTCCATTTTTGGAAATGCACCTTTATATACACTTACTTCTGTCTATGACATGTGAATAATTAATCAAAAGCTCAGAATGTCCCCCTAGTGGCTTTCTCAGCCATTTTCAAGTATTAAGACATCATCTCGTTCTTTCGCTACAAAACTTCATGGTGGTAAGTTGAGTCTTTAGTCTGCTCAAAATGTCATATTTTTTTAGACCCAACTACAGCTTAGTTACTAATCTTGATAAATTAAGTAACAAACGAGTAGAAAGGTCATAACTAAAAGAGATAATTGTTTGCTTCAGTTCTTTATTTACTGTTCTATGTTTTAAGAAAAATAAGTTTAAGATTTGTAAATAGTAATAATGTATATACACATATAATGTATAATAATTGAAATGTGACTGTATTTTACAAAATACTAGTCTACTAAAACACAGCCAAGATAGGTCACTTTGTAAAGAATAAAGGTCAGTTTTATATTATTGAGTACATGTGAGCCACGTCATTGTAACTTCTGTATTGTTGGCCAGTCAATATAATAAAAATAATAAATATATATAAATGTATAATGTTATGAGATTTCTATTTAGTCTAAATATTTGTGTTTCCATGTTATAATTTGTATTCATTCTAGAAGGAAAAAGGCATAATTTATATTTATTTCCTAATTTTTTGTGTTGGTTACGAGATCGGTCATATCGACCGAACCCATACAGAGATTTGTTACTGAAAATAACAGTTAAAATATAAAGTTCTTTTCTTAAGAAATGTTTGATAACTATCTGGACATTATACAGATTTTGCATGTTAAATTTGAAAATTTTCTGATGCATAAAAGTATTTTTAATCTCAAAATGAAAATTAATTTGCATGTTGGATAGGCAACATGAGAAAAAAAAAAAAGGCATGAGAAAAACATTGCTTAACAAACCATAAGACTTAATAAAAAAAAATGATGACACATCTTCAGCAGCATCATTTGTTCCATTGTTCAATTTGTTCCAACTGAAATGTCCTGCACCATGATAATGCTAAAGCCTGTTGGCATGCACCACCTTTAGCTTACCTCGCCTGGTAATCTGACAAATTTTGTTAACGTATGCTTACTAATATAAAAGCTATAGCATGAGAACTATAACAAGCACAAAATAGTTACGAGGTTAGTCCCAAGGACCGAGCCTCTGCTGAAAGAGTTAATCAATCTCTAAGTGATCTAATAAGTGGACTGTTGCTATAGGTAGGGCAAATAGGAACTTAGGTTGTACCTGCATAAATATTAAATAAAGTCTAAAAGGTTATAATTTCACTGTGTATATTACTGGTTAGGCTTTATTTGGAGTATTATGTTCAGTCATGGGCTTGTTAGTTTAGGAAGAATATTGAATTGTTAGAAAGAGTTCAAGGGAAGGGTGTTAGGATGATAAATGTTATAAAGGACAAGCTAAGATCTGAAAAAAGAAGAGTTGGAAGGGATCTGATTGAGGTATTTAAGATTGTTAAGTGAATTGATATTGAAATTAATGGTGAGAATGTAGGGAACAACATAAATAGAAATTTTGGCAGGGTAGGAGTCATCTTCAGCTAATATTGTTTTACTTTTCTAACTTATTTACCTTTTGGAATTGGTTACCTTCTGATGTGGTATATACAGTAAATTTGAGAGAGTGTAGGGGAAGGCTTGATAAATATTTGAATGATAAGGATTGATTTTTTTGTTGTTGTTGTTTTGTTTGTTGAAGTTTAGTTTAGTAGATGAGATAGCTTAGGTGGAACAACAAGTCCTTGTCCTTAAATTTTATTTTATTTATGCATTTCAGTGTGATCCATATATTTAGTGATTAACACCTGAAACTTAGTAGTGCATGTTGGAAGGTTCTTACATTTGAATGTTTAATGAAATTCTATCACCTTAGCTAGATATAAGCAGATCATAAGAATAGCATAAACAGTGGATTTTTTAAAATTAGATATTTGGACCAGTTATCCTAACCACTGCAGTGATTGTTTGTTGTATTTAACTATGTTTCTTTCATTCTGATCTTTATTATTCATTCTTTATTATCAAAATTTACTCTCGTTATGTTAAGCCTAATTATTAGAAAATATTTCTTTGGGAAAAGTTTAACTGTTGAATGCTGTGTAGTTTTATTGCTTTTTAACTTGTTTGTTATATTTTTTTAAAATCTGAAATGTACCTACAATTATCATTGAAATATTTGTGTAGTGTGACATATCTTGAACATACTCCAAGTATTTAATTTTTCCAAGATTTGGTAGCAAGATAACAAATTCAAAATTAAACATACGTTAATGGTTATTTCATTACCTACTTCATATTATAGACATGAAATTATTTGAATACAGACAACACACATCAAATATACACTCAAAGTATTTGTAATTTTGACAAACATGTTTAGAATGTTCAGTTCAAATCACCCTAATGTTAATTATGGGTAATTTATGTTTAGTCAAGAGATATGCTTTTTACCTCACTAACTTCATTTTACAATTTGTATAAATCTCTGAGTATCATGTAGTACCACAATGTAATAGTGTTAACTAGAATTTTGGAGTTGTGTGTATTTTATTCTAACTTGTAAAAGTAACTTGGGCATTTCATTATTTAATAGCTAACAACCTGCATAAAGTTTTAATGTTGGATCTTTAATATTACAATTTTCCCATTTGATATGCAGTAGACATAAATGAGTCATACCTGTCATGCCAGAACTATGACTTTCAGACTTACCTCTAAAATGTTTTTGAAGAGAAAAAACAATTTTATATAAAATAATTAAGACTGCCTTTGGTTTTAGTTAAGCATTTAACAAAAAATAATTTTAGTCACATTTTTGCAGGTGATTACTTGGAGTTTTGTCAACGGCTTTGCTATGGCAACAGACAAGAGTGTTGGGGTTCGATCAACGCATATTCTTTTCGAACCATACTCTATGGAGGACATTTTTACAGTAATCAAGAGTAATTCTAGAGTAAAGGTACATAATGTCAATATTTTCATACAGGGCAGGAATATGTTTTTGGAGGAGATTGCATACACTTATTTGGATTCTATTTCCCCCCTTGGTCATTCTTTAATGTATATGACATTTCTGTTTTTTTTTGTTTTTTTTTTGCAGTTGCAAAAAATGCAAATGAGCTCATTAAAATATTTTATCTATAATTTGAAAGCTGTAAGAATTGTTTTATGGGCTCAAACATCCCACTTTAGAACATCCAGCATGACTATAATATTTGATTGACTTTTCATCTTAATTTAGACATGTGGTGCCAACAAAACTCTGGGACTTACTTTTCACTGAAAATACATCTGAATATGATACCATGAGTACCATTTCCTGTAATTTTGTCTTATGAGCTCCAAACATTTTTTTATTTTTATGTATTTCAGATAATAAAAAATGTGAATCATATTTGTGAAAATGTATATGAAATGCAACATAATGTAAAAATTGGTATTCCAGCCATTTGCTCTTGGATTCCACACATTGTGTGATGTGTGAAAAACTATTTATACCTTGTTTTCATGAGCATATATACTCTTTCATGAAAAGATCTAATGAGTTGCAGTTCCTACTTAGTTTTGACTGTTATACCTTGCCTTATTGAAGGTGTGCTCTCAGAGATGAACAGTATTTGTATTAACTTAAGCTGGGGTTCTTCAGTAATGAGTTGCTTTTTCAAAGTAGCAATCATAAAATAGCAAATATTTCTTAATGTTATTAATAATATTGAATTTTCTCAAATCTTATGTTCACTTTTGGCAGTAATAGAAGATTTAACTCTTTATTACTCCCTCTTGCCTGCTTTGTGACAGAAGTTAGTTTCAGTTGGTTTAGTTGTGTTAGACATACCCCATAGTATGTTTAATATATTGTTTTTATTGTTATTACATTCCCCTTGTGGGTCATTGGTAAGTTTATGGATTTATATCATGAGAATCTGGGGTTTGATTCCCTGTGTTAGACAGAACACCGATAGAAAGTTGTGTAACTTTGCACAAAAATGTAGTGTTAAAATATAATTGGCATAATACTAATGTCTTATGACAAGTATAATTAATTATGATCATGCATTGCCATTTTAGAAAAAGTGTTCACACCATAACAGCTGTTATTGTTAACAAATGGCTTATATAAATAGTGTTCTGACAACTACTTTGTTTTTTGTGTACCATCTGGCCTGATGAGCTCTGTATTGAGTGAAACTCGTCATTGGCAGTGGATGTAGTAAACATAGTTTGGTTTAAATACTATTATATAATTCTTGAAAAAGTCTGAGGGAATTGAATAAAGAATGTAATGTTCAAAATATAATAGCTTTAATACTAATGCCTTATGACAAGTATAATTAATTATGAATTTATGAAAGTTTGAGTAAAGAAATTCTTGAAATAGTTAATTTTTAATGTTGCTAATGAGTCCTGAGTGGTCCTTTGGATCTGACAAAGTTGAGCAAAATCATGGGATTGGCAGAGAGATGTCCTTTTACTGCATATGTTATTATAGATAATTAAAGAGGAACAGTTGATATAATAGTAAGAGGAACAAACTACAGTTTGACCATTTTTAGTGTTTTACCTGTGCTGTTATGATAGTTTTATTATTAGTCATAATATGTCATTTTTACATTTAGAACTAATTCCTTCCAAGAAGCTTAATCTTTTGTAACCATATTCACTTTGGTATGTCCTGACTCAAATGTGTATGTATTTTACCACATTATGATAATCAATAACATTTTTCCGCCAACTTACTGTTCATCACTCTTGTGCATCTTTCAATGAGATTCCTTAAGTTTATAATAAGAAATATAAACAGCACATTCAAGTTGTGTTTCAATATTTTTTATATACTTCTTTTTTTCATTTCACTTTAGAAAGTTTAAGTATTATCTCAAACCTAGATCTAGAATTAGGTGAGATATTAAATATTATGAAATCAAAAGTGATGACAAGTTATATCCACTGAGGGCATGCAACTCTTGGTTTAAAAAAATCATTTTTGCTAGAATGACTGGTACCTATGTCAGTAGCTTTTAAAGTAACTAGCCTGAACGTTATTTTCATGCCCTGACATATAAATCATATATAAAACAAGGCTAGAATAAGCATGTAATGATGAATAGCAAAAGCTTCTTTTGAAATTGTTTTGTAAATAGTATAACCCTTAATCTATATCTATCTGTAACCAACACTGGATCTAAAACTATTAATATATGCATTTATACACATACTATATATATATATATATATATATATATATATATGTATAAAAGTTTGATTAAACTTTCAGAATTATGTGATGTTGGTTTTTTAAAATCCAAGTATGTCAAATTATATCTAATTTAAATTAGTCAAGCTGACAAGCCCTTTTGTGGTTTTGGCTTAAAACACTCATTGATGGGAATAGTATTAAATCAGACTCCTTTGTACTATGATTCAAACCCCCTGATAATATTTAATAAACTTTTCTGACATGAATTTTGAACTAAAGTTTTGTAAATAATTCAAACCTAAATGTGTATCTTTACCTGTAGCTAACAATAAATCTAAACTTAAGCCATTTCATTCTAATAAATTTTTTATTATAACTTTGACTCACTTTAGATGATTTTCTGGGCAAGTGAGTATTTATCTACATAACAGGTAATGAAACGTAATATTTAATATATTAATTTATAATTCTAGTGGAATTATTTATGTAGTAGAAGTTATTGGTACTTTAAAAAATTCTGTTAAACATTTAAAGTGAAGAAGTAAATGTATACCTTTAAAATTTAGTGTCAGTTAGATTTTTGTTGTTTAGTGGGTTTCATAAGAGTAAAATAAATCTCTTTATGCTAGTTATTCAGTTTTAAATTGAATATTATATACAAAAGAACTGAGGAAAATACATGTGTTGTTAAATTGAGATATGGTGAGACACCCCCTTGCAATTTGACATGTACTTTAGCTCACTAGCTGTAACATGAATAAGCATCATGACGGGGAATGGGGTGAGCTTTGAAAAGTTGTTAGGTAGTTTGATAACTTTAGTAGGCTTGCACAGTTGCCTTAAATAAAACATCTAAATTTGTACACACTGAAGTTGATTACCTATACATGATAATGGCCAGTGTAACTACTATAGCATAATGAAAGTAGACAATTGGTTTTCTGTGGGTGAAGTTGCTTAGTGGACAAAGAGCTATTACTTGGACATGATCCTAGTTTTCTTCATCGAATGATATTGTTTAATGAATTAATTCCCAACCAAATAAGTGTAACACACATATATGATATCCATGGTAGACTTCAGCTGTAATTCATCTGCATATCAATCTCATTCTGACTTCTACATCCATTGTTCCATCCAGTTTTTCTAATTTATTTTACTTTACTTTACTTCAAACATTCTTGGTATTTATTTTATAGCTTCATTATTTATGTTTCCTTACTTTTCTTATTTAACAAATAAACACAAAACGTATTGGAAACTATTGGAATGATAATGTTGTGATTTAATTTCATTGACACTAAATCATAATGATTGACCACTGAATACTCATACCCTCCCAAACCCTTTCAGGAAGCATTGTACATAGATAACAAAACCAAAAAAACAGATTTGTCTGTTTCTTATTATAAACTTTGTGATAAGTTTGAAGTTTGTTTTTATTATTTTATAACTACAAATATAGATTAAACAAAGAAAAACTGTTGTGTGTTACACTGGTCTGTGTAGAGAAGTTGTATAATGTTCACAAGAATAATATACATACACGAAACAAGGCTAGGATATATCTGTACTGATGATTAACAACTTTTTTTTCAGTTTCATAAATGAATTATTCATCTTTACAAATTAACAGCAGCAGTATTTTTAAGTATCTTGAAATAGGCAAGTGCCCTTCAGATTGTGAATTATTTCACAAAATACAAAAGAAAGGTCAGAACTACTAAGTTATTATATAGACATGAAGCTATATATTGTGTGTATTATATAGACATGAAGCTATATATTGTGTGTATTATATAGACATGAAGCTATATACTGTGTTTATCATATGGATATGAAGCTATATATTGTGTGTATCATATGGATATGAAGCTATACATTGTATGTATCATATGGATATGAAGATGGACATTGTTTATTATATAATATGAAGCTAGACATTGTTTATTATATAGATATAAAGCTTTAAATTGTGTGTATTCTATAGATATGGAGCTATATGTGTGTATTCTATAGATATGGAGCTATATGTGTGTATTCTATAGATATGGAGCTATATGTGTGTGTTATAGAGATATGAAGCTTTAAATTGTGTGTATTCTATAGATATGAAGCTATAAATTGTGTGTATCATGTAGATGTGAAGCTATACATTGTGTGTATCATGTAGATGTGAAGCTATACATTGTGTGTATCATGTAGGTGTGAAGCTATACATTGTGTGTATCATGTAGGTGTGAAGCTATACATTGTGTGTATCATGTAGGTGTGAAGCTATACATTGTATGTATCATGTAGGTGTGAAGCTATACATTGTATGTATCATGTAGATGTGAAGCTATACATTGTGTGTATCATGTAGATGTGAAGCTATACATTGTGTGTATCATGTAGATGTGAAGCTATACATTGTGTGTATCATCTAGATGTGAAGCTATACATTGTGTGTATCATGTAGATGTGAAGCTATACATTGTGTATATCACATAGATGTGAGGCTATACATTGTGTGTATCACATAGATGTGAGGCTATACATTGTGTGTATCACATAGATGTGAGGCTATTCATTGTGTGTATCACATGTATATGAAGCTATACATTTTATGTATCACATATATATGAAGCCATACACTATGTTTATCATATAGATATGAAGCTATACATTGTGTTTATCATATAGATATGAAGCTATACATTGTGTTTATCATATAGATATGAAGCTATACATTGTGTTTATCATATAGATAAGAAGCTATACATTGTGTTTATCATATAGATATGAAGCTAGATGTTTGTACTATAGATATGAAGCTAGATGTTTGTACTATAGATATGAAGCCAGACATTGTGTGTATTATAAAGATATGAAGCTAGACATTGTGTGTAATATACAGATATGAAGCCAGACATTGTGTGTATTATAAAAATATGAAGCTAGACATTGTGTGTAATATACAGATATGAAGCTAGACATTGTGTGTATTATATAGATGTGAAGCTAGACATTGTGTGTAATATACAGATATGAAGCTATACATTGTGTGTAATATACAGATATGAAGCTATACATTGTGTGTAATATACAGATATGAAGCTAGACATTGTGTGTAATATACAGATGTGAAGCTAGACATTGTGTGTATTATATAGATGTGAAGCTAGTCATTGTGTGTATTATATAGATGTGAAGCTGGACACTGTGTATTATATAGATGTGAAGCTGGACACTGTGTATTATATAGATATGAAGCTGGACACTGTGTATTATATAGATATGAAGCTGGACACTGTGTATTATATAGATATGAAGCTGGACACTGTGTATTATATAGATGTGAAACTAGACACTATGTGTACTATATAGATGTGAAGCTAGACACTGTGTATTATATAGATGTGAAGCTAGACACTATGTGTATTATGAAGACGTGAAGCTAGACACTATGTGTATTATGAAGACGTGAAGCTAGACACTGTGTATTATGAAGACGTGAAGCTAGACACTGTGTATTATGAAGATGTGAAGCTAGACACTGTGTGTATTATGAATATGTGAAGCTAGACACTGTGTGTATTATGAAGATGTGAAGCTAGACACTGTGTGTATTATGAATATGTGAAGCTAGACACTGTGTGTATTATGAATATGTGAAGCTAGACACTGTGTGTATTATGAATATGTGAAGCTAGACACTGTGTGTATTATGAAGATGTGAAGCTAGACACTGTGTATTATGAAAATGTGAAGCTAGACACTGTGTGTATTATGAAGATGTGAAGCTAGACACTGTGTGTATTATGAAGATGTGAAGCTAGACACTGTGTGTATTATAAAGATGTGAAGCTAGACACTGTGTGTATTATGAAGATGTGAAGCTAGACACTGTGTGTATTATGAAGATGTGAAGCTAGGCACTGTGTATTATGAAGATTTAATGCTAGACACTGTGTGTATTATGAAGATGTGAACCCAGACACTGTGTGTATTATGAAGATGTGAACCCAGACACTGTGTGTATTATGAAGATGTGAAGCTAGGCACTGTGTATAATGAAGATTTAATGCTAGACACTGTGTGTATTATGAAGATATGAAGCTAGACATTGTGTGTATTATGAAGACATGAAGCTAGACATTGTGTGTATTATGAAGACATGAAGCTAGACATTGTGTGTATTATAAAGACATGAAGCTAGACATTGTGTGTATTATAAAGACATGAAGCTAGACACTGTGTATCATCTGTTTTTAAAAAATAATTACAAGGTTTTAGCTTTCTCATACCTGAATCATTTATTTTTTTATTTCATACTTCAATACAGCTAATTTAGAAATGTTTATTAGCTGTTGTTTTATAAATAAACAATGAAAGAAAGTATGTAAAGTTTCACAATGAAAACGTTTTTTTTTCTCTGTAATATATATTTCAGTCACAGTGCATTTTTGATTTGTAAAGCAACATCAAATTGCATATTATTATGAATGTCTTATGAAAGTAAAAAATAATTTGGTAATTTATTTTACTGAACATTTTATGAAAGGAGCAATAAACTACTGACTGATTAATATGCTTAATTTTATGACTATTTACAATTGTGCACCTAGTGTGATATTTATTATGAATTGTCCAGTGCAAATGAAATGCATTTCACATTTAAGATTTTGAAATGTTCTTATTATTTTTTATTACTTTGAATTTAATTTTTTCAGTATGTATATATATTTATATATATATATTTTTTTTCTAATTTTTAGTACACTTGCTTTCATGTGTCTGAACATTATCTGGCTTTAGGAGCAACAAGTGGAGGAGTTTATCTTTTTAAACGTGTGGATCTTTCCTTTCTGAGGACAGTGACTAGTAAGGTACAGCTTGCTATTTGTACATTCAGTTAGAATCACTTTTAATCTTTCTGTTAAACATGAACTTACTTGTCAGGCACAGTGTGTCTTTGGAAGTTTGCTATCATGAACAAAATCCATTAATGTGAGAAGAAATATAGTTGCATATCCACTCATTAGAAATTGGAGACCTAAATATTTGATGTTTGACCTGCTGAACTGTGGCACATTTTGTGATAAGCAAGGTAAGCTCTATATCACATAACTTAGACAGTTCTAATGGCAGTGGCATAACTTTGTTTGCAAATGTGGCAGAACTGTTTCTGTAGCTAGGGTATGCATGAGGTATTCTATCAAAAAAAAGCTATTCTATTCTTGATAAGGTGTGGAGGACATGTCTCCAGCATCTTATTAAAAATTGTGGCTGTGTCTTATGGATTTGTTTTGGCTGTGGTAGGAGTTCTATGAGAGTTCAGGTAATTTCAAAGCTGTTTACCTTTTTTTTATTTTCCCATTGACTGTAATTTTTGGTCTTATAATTTTGATTGTTATTAGAGTGATCAGTTGAGAGCATCTCAATCAAGTAAGAAAATATCCAATATAGCATTAGCATTTAACATTGCATGAAAACAGTAATGTCTGAGTGTATATGTTATAAAATGTCTTAAGAGGATAAAAATAATTCACCTTCCTTTTATAAATCAAACTAGTTAAGTTTTATTTAGTTGGAAAACACATATATAATAGAAAGTGCAAGTATAGTTTGTAAAGTAAAATAATGTTACCATTTTCAATTTTAAAGGAAGTGGTTGGTTAACTTGTCTGTATTTAATATTCTTGAGAGTTAATTCATAGGAAATTGTTTTTGCTATAACATCTTAATGCTTAAGTGATTGAGTTTTACCTTCAGCTCAGAAATATACATTGTTTTTGATTTTCCATGAAAGCATTGTTCCCAATGAGATATAAAGCTATATTTGTGTGTTTATTTTCATTTGTGAGTAAGAAGTCCAAAATTGTAATTAAACTAATTAACTGTAGAGAAATCGTATGCTTTAGCTTCATAATGTTTTTTTTTTGTCAGCTTTGCTATCAGTTAAAGTTGCAGGTTATGAACATTTTTGGTGATTCTGAAGTCACATTGTGTATTTTTCTTGTTTTGTTTATTTAATTTAATCATTCAAGCAATATTTAATCATAAAAAATAGGGTATAAATGTCACACATCATGATGCAATTTTAGTACTAGCAGTGTGAGAATTTTGAGTTGAATGTGTGATGTGGCACGTGCATAGATAGATGATGTCATATAACATGTAACATCAGAAGATAAAGAGAGGTTCAGTTCAGAATAGAAAATTAACTGTTACTTTTCTCTCTCTTCAGGCTGCTATTTTTTTTTCTTTTGCTTGTTCATACACAACACTGTCACTGTCTATGAATGTCCCTCTCTGTCTTTATATGTAAAGCAATGATTACACAGGATACCTTTTAGCATGAACTACTGTCTGGAGCACCTTTTTTATTTCTTAATTATATTTTTATCATAATTGATTTATTTTCAGAAATCTAAAATTATGAATTTGTGTTGATTCAAGAATGTGACATTATGAATGATGGTATAAGATGATAATAGCAAAATAGTAAGGTGAACCTCACACAGTAAATGATGTTTTGGCAAAAAACATTCTCATATGTCAATTACAATAACCAATAATTATCCTTTTTTTAGTGTCTAACACTGAAAACTCACAGGTGTTTTGTATTTGTTGAATATTACAGTTTGTACTGACTTAGGAATAGTGTGAGTACAAACTGGAGGATAAGTGAAAGAACCTAGTATTTGTTTCATGTTGAACAGACTAATTTTTAATGTCATACTGTTATTATACAAGTATTACAACTGTATTGAAAATAAAATACTGTTAGCTATAGAAACATTATTAGTATGCAATAAAAAAGCATGTTTAACATGATACTAAATATTAAACACATGATGATATGTCATATGACATGATGGATATTCCTTTAAAAAAGAATAGATACAAAATATTTTTAACAATTGATATTTTTTGTACAATTGATCACTAGTGTTTTGGTTCCTTGTATTATGTTTTGTAATGTTATGTCACTCTTGGTATTAACTATTATGTGTTAATGTTATTTGAGCTGGTGAATGTGGTTTACAGGTTCCATTCTATGGTCTGACTGATATCTTTTTTTTATTTCTATCTTAGACATGTCTTCCTTATCCATTGTATATCATTGTTAACAATGCAACCATTGTAATGTACAAATGAAATTTTTATGCTTAAATTACAGCAAAAACTTTAGCACCAAATTTGCATTTTCTCACAATTCAGAACATGTAATTCTCTGAGACCATAGGATGTGTCTAGTAAGAGATGTCACTTAGTTTGAAATAGCTTATATTTACATAGTTATATGCTAAGTAGAAGAAATAATTCTTATTAAACTTCTGTTGACTTTCAAACTGACATTGTAGGTAATGGTTCTATATTGAAATAATTTAAAAATATTTGAAAAAGATACTTTGTATATAGTTGATTAAAACAGTTATGTATTTTTTAGGAAGTTTGTCAATTTACATATAACTAAAAGTGTTTATAGAGAGTAAGTTTATATTAAACATAAACAAACCATTGTGAAAATGAAATATAGAAAAAAACTTGTATGTGTTGTACTGTAGGAAGGTGTTATCACACAAGTTTCCCTGGCTCCAGATGACAGTGTAGTAGGGTTTTCCACAAGGTGGGTAATAGTTTATATATAAAAATATAAAGTTGTATATTATTATAAGATAAAGCATTACAGAGCTCAAAGCAAGTGAAACTTTCTTTAGGCAAGCAGTACGTTTTTGTGTGAAAGAAATGTAAAAGGAACATTTTATGACATCATAATTTAGACAGTGTGATAATATTTATGAAAACTTTGACATTAATATCTAAATCCTTTTTTTTTTCAAAGTTTCTGTAAATTGACAATCATATTTGGAATGATTAGTCAGTGAATGTTCAAATAGTAATTTTATTAAAGTTAAAGTAGCCCATCTAACATAGTTTGATTTTTAATTCTTAATAGTGAATATTTTTTATAAAATTCAAGTTGTATAAATTTTCTGGCAAAGAATAGTTTGTATTATTTTTTTATGTGTATTTTTATATCCATAATTTAGCACATTTGTGAAACAGACGTTGAATAACATGTTTAAGTGATAAACAAAATTGTGCCTTAGAAAGAGAATGTTTGATTCATAATCAGATATAATTATTTTTTGAAAGTACTTAGCTAATTAGCCACCATTAATTTGATTTCTATCCAAAATAACAGCCATTCTGCATTAAAGACCTATACATAGTTCCTAATCTAGTGGTATTACCTTATACAAGGAAATGGGTTTGTTAGATATAATTCAAATATGCTTCACTCAGTTGTATGAATATTTCTGTGGTTGCTTTCTGAAATTCTAGACAAGCACTAAACATAACTTATTTGTTTGTGCTGCTTGAGGTTCTGTTTCATATTTCTTTGTTGACTTAAAAATAAATTTTAAACATCCTGGTATTTTTCTTAGGTAATCAACATGAAAATATGAACAGGATACTTGCATATTCAAATCTTAGTACTCATTGACATATATATATATATATATATATTTTGTAGTTTCAACAATTCTCATAATTTTGTGTAGTAAATTGTAAACATCAATAACAAATAAAGGAATAAAGGATATGATGATAATTAAATCAATATTAAAAATGTATGATTTGTGATTAAAATTGATTGGCAAAAAATAAAACTATTTTGTTTTCCATATGCATCAGACTTAATTATGTAACCTCAATTTTCAAAACATACCTACGCTGATACTACAGCTATTTCTCGATCTCCAGAGTTTCCACTCTTTGCCCATCTAAACATTGTAAGTGCTTCCTCCAGTCTTTATATATCCCACTCGATTGCCCTTGGCAAATTCTAATTTGCAAATTTCTCCACCAACTTCAATACATCCTCTATCTAGGTACTGTATATAAGCACCTCATTCAGATAATGTAATCACTTTTTCTCAACAAAACCTTTGGCACGGGTTCCTATAAACAGAAGTGTTGTGATTATTCACATAATTTTCGTTGCAACTTTGGACATAGTTGGCGTGATTACGGTTATATCTTTGCTTATATTTATAAATGAATTAATTAAAAAACAAACCTGACTGGTATGAATACCCGAATTAATGTTTTTACTATGGTGGCCAACCAGACCTCTTCTTATTCACCTCTGCTATCTGATGTTTGTCAATGGCCAGTGGAGGGGTCACTCTCAGTTCATTCTGTCTGTGATATGATCTGTTGTGAGATGGAGAGATATATGTGAACCAAAGGTGTGTCTCCAGGGTGTTCTGAGGCTGCTTTTCCAAATGACTCAGTATCAGCAGGAGAGAATTTAGACTTGCTTTTTTCAGCTCCTTTTACTAGGTCGGCTTCAACAGAGGATCCTCTTGATCAGCCACCTCCAGCCTCTTTTCTTCAGTTGATTACTCGGGTTTGTGAGGTTTTGGGGGTCTCTCCTGTTGCATTTGACTCTACTACTTCCTTGTTGGTGGAAAGGATGGCAAGTGACTACTTGGTTTTTTTCATTCTTCTGATATTGCTGTTCATGCTGGGAGATTTGCTGCTCAGTTACGTGATGAATAGCTATGCCTTGTCCCACACATTTATCTGAACAGCATGCTTTGGCTTTTCACCACCAGGAGGAGGTATATTTAGATTCTCAATGGATGGAACCTCTTTTGGATCTGTGGGGTTCTAGGTTGGAACTGTAATCACTTTGAACATATCACAGTTTTATCGGATTTGTCGTATCCTCACTACTGCCCTGAGGTATTTATCTTCAATCCACCTTTTGTTGGAAGCCTACCAATGCTCTCCTCAGCAATTTGAGTATGAGTTGGGGACTTTGCTGACATCTACTTCAGTCAAATTGTTTTCTTCAGTTCTTTCTCTGGTTTCTTGGCTGGTTTGTTGTTGGGATTTACTGGGTAGAGACACTTGTTAGAAAATGTTTGTTTACTGTCTTCTGCCCTCAGGGAGATAGAGGAAGCTTCTTTTGATTCAGCTTGTTTACATTCTTTTTTCATCATTAGCTTCTTGCCTTTCTAGTGCTAATTTAGGTGTGTCAACTTGTAGTGTTTCCCGACCTCCTCCTTCGGTTCTCGGGTCTGTTGGTTCCCATAATAGAGTTCATCCATATTCTCGAGGATCTTTGACTTGGACTGATCATTAACAATGGTGTCAGTGACTATCCCGTGGGCAGGGGAGCAGTGGAAGCATGATTACATCACTTTCTGAATATCTGGAGCTCTTTCACCAGGGATCTATGGGTACTTCATGTTCTGGATTCAGGGTTGGTCATTCAAAATGCATCACTTCCACCATTATCTGCTCAACCTATTGCCTTTTCACCTCCAACAGATCCACGACGAGTGGAGCTTCTTTCCCATGCCATAAGAGAATTGTTAATCAAAAAGGCAGTAGAGATGATTGATCCCATTCTTCCGGGATTTTATTCCCATTCATATGTTGTACCCAAGAAGACAGGAGATTGGCATCCAATCATTGATCTTTCTTGACTCAACCAATTTTTAGATCCTCATCGCTTTTCTATGGAATCTTTTCTCAACCTATGACGGCACTTTGTCCCAGGGCTCTGGATAACCAAGTTCGATGTTACCGACACTTATCTCCATATTCCCATAGCGGAATCTTCTCGGCGGTTTCTCATATTTCATAAGAAGTTCAGGACTCTACCTTTTGGTCTTGCATCAGCACCTTATGTCTTCTGCAGAGTTGTACAAGCTTTTTCTTGTCATCTGCATTCTTTGGGTCTGTGCACACATCATTATATGGATGACTGGCCCCTTCTGGCACCACCCCATCCATTAGCAGAATGATACTCTCAGATTCTCCTTTCAGAAGCCACAAAAGTGGGCTTTCTTATCAGACTGGAGAAATCTATTCTGTCACTGATGCAATATCTCGTCCATCTGGGTGTGTTTTTCAATACTCACTTAACTCTCTCAATACGGGCTCGGTCAATTTGACAGACTGTGTGATCTTTTTGTACTAGTTTAGAGTCTTTATAGATATAATACTTATAACTCTCAATATAATCTATGTCTTCACGAAATTTGGCAGTCTTTGAGTTAATATTACAAGTCTTTCACATACAAAAAAAATCATATTTTTTTGTGAAGTATTTTAAATAAAATAAATATTTATCTGTTAATATATTGAGTATTTGTTTTGAATAGTCTGTGTGCAAATTAATTTTCATTTTAATATTAAAAATACTTTTCCTCATCTCAAAAATCTCAAATTTCTTTTATGCAATCCCTGAAATCTCCTAAATGCATTTCAAACTTTTTTTTTTCAGTAAAACTTTATAGTTTACCTGTTATTTTCTACATGCCTTGTAGAATTAAAAACTTAAAACTTATATACGAAAAATATGGATTATTAGCTAAGATTTTATGCTATTCTAATTGGTATAACATAAATAAAGAGTGGTTTAATAAAATTTTGAATGTAAGACACTAAAATCTTGTGTCATATTCAGTAAAGGGTACCTTGGGCGATAGGGCTAAGTCAAGCTCAATCAACCCCTATCAGGTTACAAGCCATGGAAAGAGCCATCAGGTTTTTACTTCTGTCTCTTTCTCCTACTGTGCTGGTGGTTTTCTCTCTTTTGGGGATATGGTCATTCCTCGAACCTCTCATTCCTTTGGGATTAGCACATATGAGGTCTCTTCAGTGGTAACTGTGTAACTAATGGATCATGCATTCCAACCCTTTGGATTATCATTGTATCATTATTCACTAGCAACATCGTCGATTGTGAATGGTGGTTGGATTGGTACAACACCACTATTGGAGTACCCATTCCACCAACTCAAGCTGAGATCCATCTGTTCACAGATGCATCTCTTCAGGGATGAGAAGCTTATCTTCAAGGTCAGGAGTTCCAGGCTACTTAAACAGAAGACAAGTCTACCCTTCATATCAACATTTTCAAACTCCTTGCAGTACACTGGGTTATGGTTCAAGGCCTGTCTCTCTTGAGGGAAAAAGTTGTCATGATACATTTTGACAATTCCACAGTGGCTTCTCAGATTTCTCATCAAGGAGACACACATTCTTGAGACCTTTGTTTATGTACCTTGGATCTTCTCAACTGGGCTCATTCTTATCATATCAGTCTTTTAGCATTTCATGTTCCAGGAATGATGAATTTAATTGCAGAGCACTTGTCTCGACCCACCTGGATTCTTCTGATGGAATGGATTCTACATCACAAGGTTTTTCAGTGGATTTGCTCTCAGTTTGGGTCTCCAATGATTGATGCCTTTGCAACTCATTGGAATTCTCAACTGCAGTTCATGCTTGGAAGTTATGCGGTCCTTTGTCCAAGAGAGGGGTTTAACTTCTAAGGTTTCTCTGTATTTAACTTATCATCACTGGTGTATTAAAAGGAATTTAAACCCTCTTCATCCTGAAGTATTTACCATATCCCATTTTCTGACTTGGGTATTTGAGAGGAGTCTTGCTTCATCTACAGTAGCTTTGTATAAGACATCCTTATCCACTATATTTCAGTATTCTAAATATCGGAAGGTTTTTGAATCCTAAGTACTATAAAGTGTACTTAAATCTTTCCATATTTTTCCATATAGGTACCATGACCCCTTAATTCCAACCCCGAGTTGTGGAACCCCAGCTATCTGGTTGAAGCTGGCCTATACTGATGATTACTTATGTTCTATTCCACCTTTGATATAGGAACTGAGTTCCTGGTGAAGAGCATGTCTGTTCTGGATATAGTGCCATTTCCCCACTCTTGTACCATCTTTATATTGGTACACTTCTGTTCTATACAGATGCTTTCTATATGGTTCATGGCGGCACTGGCCCCTCCACCTTCTAGCTATAGTGTCAGTGGAGGTAAGTATGTTTTGGAAGTTAACATTTTCCTAAACTGAAAATGTATTTCCAATAATACTTACCTCCACTGACACTCTCCCACCCTACCTCCCCACTAAAAGCTGGTTTATGTCTCGAAAAAGTGATTGCATTATCTGAATGAGGTACTTATATACAGTACGTAGATAGAGGGCACATTGAAGTTGATGGAGAAATTTGTAAATTAAAATTTGCCAAGGGCGTTCGAGTGGGTATATGAAAACTGGAGCAAGCATTTTCAATGCTTAGATGGGCAAAGAGTGGAAACCCTGGAGATCAAGAAATAGCTATAGTGTCAGCTGAGGTAAGTTTTATTGGAAATACATTTTCAGTTTAGGAAAATGTTAACTTTCAAACCTGTAAGTGAAAGTGCTATTATCTGTTCTATAAGTTTCAGTGTCTTATTATCTCTTCAGTAAAGATTTGTTAGGAAATTAACTCTATTGAAAAAAGTATGTGGTAATATTCATGTAAAAGTTGAACAAAATCTGATGTGTTCACTTAGAATGTAAAAGTGTAATATATGCAGTGAGACAAGCTGGTTAAAGATGCATGTGGTTATAAAGTGGATATTATACAAGAAATGGTATGTAGTTTTAAACAACATTAGTTCTCAATATAAATTTACTTTTTTCAGGCAGAATAAAACTGCACACACACGTTTCTTTTGTATGTTGATATTGTGATGTAATGAAAAATGCTTTTTGATTGGTTTCAAATTTCACTGCATGTGTTATCAAAATATAAGTTTGTGATGATCAATCCCTTCTTAAAATTTCTGTCTTTTATAATTTTTAGATGTAAAAAAATGCTGATCTGACCAAGCTTAAAAAAGTACTGTCACAGTTAACATTAAATATTTCTATATGTGAGTCTTCATTGTGTAATACACATGGACACTAATCAAAAGACCTGCAAATGAAGGTCATTGTACTAAAGCTTATCTCTTAACTTACAAATTGGCAAATAAATTGCTTGAGTAAAACACTTTCACTTAGAAAGAAATTAAAACTTAATTCATATTCATATAAAATATGGAGTATTTACTGTGTAACTGATATATATATAGATTGAATAAATGTTAATTTAGAAGAACTTGCAATGAAAAATTGGGTAATCTTTCTCACATGTATTGAGTTGGCTTATATTGATTTTTATATGTTTAACTATGTTCTGTATACATAGCTCTAAGTCAAAATTTTGGTAAATTGTCTCATTTATATATATATATATATATATATATTTAAAGACTTCATCATTGATAAGTCTGCACAGCTGTGATGCTCAGCACAGTATCTTGAGTTTGACCTTAGGTACTAGTTCATGATTTCGTTCAGCCAGAGTTTATTTGGAGATTTTCAAAAGATATCTAGAAGAGATTCCATATACTTACCATGTTGAACAGAAAGTTTTCTTCAATATATTTTGTAATTTTAATAGAATAACTACTAAGTACTCTTACAATTTGACAGATATTATAAATAAAAAAGTAGATTATTTTTCACATAGACCTAATATATTTGTTTTGTACTTTAGTCGGGGTCATGTCATTGCCTTTGAACACAATGCTGAGAAGGCACCAAACCAGCAGCAACGTTTGCAGGTGTCTTATGAACATAAAGGAAATCAAATAACTTGTCTACAGTGGAATAGTGCATCTTCCCGACTTTTTAGTGGAGATGATCAGGGTCGAGTATCTGTGATGAATGTATCCACTTCTAAGGTTTGTCATTGTTTTTACTGTTAGTTGGATTTTAATTTTTTTTTGAAGACTTGAAAAAATATTAATTAAAAACAATATATTGATAGAGGCAAAAACAAGATTCTTTAATCTCAAAACATTGCTCAGGAGGTCAAACAAGGACTGAAGAAGAGACTTATAAAATGTTAAGTATGGCCAGTCCTAATGTACAGGGTGGAAACGTGGACCTATATGCTGAAATAAAACAATAGTTGGAAGCATTTAAAATCAAAGGAAGAAAAAAGAGTTTGTTCTCTCAGCACTATAGACTTTTCTAAAAATATATCAAATACACAAAATCCTCTATTTTTCATCAAAATAAAAAATCTTCATCTCAAGTATTTGGAAAATAGCTAAAACATCTGTAAGTTCATAATTTTACATTTATAGGAAATGCCTTCGTGTATAGGTATTTTTGAAGCTATTGGTTTATAGTATAATATTTTGTATTCTTTTGGAATATCATAAAACTTATTCCTCAGAATAAAATCTGTTACAAACATATAAAAGTATCTTGTTAACTTAGTCTTCTTCAGGCTTTAACCAAAACACATCTACTGGCAGTTTACCTCAAAAGCTACCACTTAAGTTTTTAGAAGTAAATATAGGTTAACTGATTAGTTTTAAAGCTGGTTTCCATCATTGGATGAGTACAGTTTCTGTAATACGTCTAACATTTTCTGGATGATACAAAAATTAAGGGGGTACACCATACATTGTTTTAAATAGGGTAGATGGATATGTATGTTTAAGAATTTACTGCATTTGAAGAACATTACAAGTGCAGTATACTTTCAATCCTATATAGGCTCATTTACAGCACTGACATAAAAGATAGATACTTGAGTGTTGTGGTGCCAGAGAAACTGTTCAAATGAACTGAACATAAATCTGAACAACACTTTTGGAAAAGTCTGCTACAAAAAAGCTGTTTCAGTTTTCTTTTGAACTGAAAGCTATGAATCTCAATAGATGGCAAAGTAGGATACACAGGTAGCTTAAGTACATCAAACTGTAACACTGAAGGGATGTAAAGTCTGTCCAAATAGTTCTTGATAATGTTGTTGATAAGTGAAATTGAAAGCTGTTTCTTGTAGAACATGTGTTAAGTTCTCTTTGAATTCTGTGGAAGTCACTGACCAAGCAAAAATATGATCTAATAAGATAGATTTTATTTGTAAACACTTATTATAAAGTAACAATACAAGACCAGTAATTTAATGCTAGATGAGTGATGTACACATATCTCAAAAAAAGTTTAAAACAAATTCCTACAAAAGTATTTAAAAATTAATTATTCAGGCTTGTAGTGGGCATAGTGATCTAAGAATTTTTATGTACTGGAAACAATGATTATAACTTTTTTAAAGACTTAGGCACTGAACTGTGTACAGTGTGTAGAGTCACTAAATCAAGACTTCGAGTGAAACCTTTAAAACCTTCATTTTCGTTTTCATCCTTTATTTTTACCCTGGTCCAGAGTGCTAACTGAAATAAAATTTGAGAATAACAAGATATAAAACTGTAATGAGCCTCAAATTTTGATACTAAGGCTTTAATTTAGAACTAGCAATAAATTTTGACCTTAAAATTTAATATCAAAATAGAAAGACAATGAATAAAATTATGGTACATATCAACATAATGAATATTTTATCATATTGCATGACATTTTAGATAAAACTAGTTTTTGTAGGTTTAAATTACTTCAGTGGAAAGATTTTAAAGAAAGCTGCCTAAAGATTAAGAAAAACAGTAACTTTTAAACATTTGTAAAATTTTGATAGGCCAAGAACCTGTTTCAGATCTCTTCCTCCATCTTGTTGCGCCTGGAAACTCGCATTGTCCAACTTGACATGGCACAGGAACATCTGTTAGTTTCAGATTTTACTCGTTGTTATGTTTGTCATACAATCAGGTAAGCATTTTTTTTAGGTTTTGGTCTGTAAAGACTTACATTAGTTGTATCATTTATTTCACAAGTGTTAGGTAGTACTTGAAGCATTGTAATTATACATATAATTTAAGGACAACAAGGGTCCTGTAGAGACTTGAATGTTTATCCCTGATGAAGTTGTAATGGGGAAGATTTGGCACAAATAACATTATTTTCATTTGTTTGGAGTAAAAAGCTAGTTTTTTATTTTTGCTTACAATAATATTGGTTTAAAATTTAATTTTGTGGGCTTTTAAATGATGTATTTAAAATAAATTTTTTAAAGGTTAAAAGCAATTAATATGGCTTCTTTCATTCCTCCTAATGCCATTGTGCAATTTTGGATGAGTAACAAAAATTTGTAATGTACTTGAATAAAGACCAAAATTAAATTGTTAATTTTTAACAGGGAACAGTATTCGCAGATTGGAAAGAAACTCCGAGAAGGGGAGTATGGAGCTTGCTTTTACCCCAACACAAAGCCACAGGACCCACCCACAATATTTGCAGCACGACCTGGTTCTAGACTCTGGGAGGTAAAATCTGATTTGTATTATGCATATAATTAAATTTGAATGGGTAAAATGTTATGTAAGTCTGGCTTGGACAACTAAAACTGTCTGTCATTTGTATGTAAGGTGCCTAGAGAAATTTTAGACATTAATCACTAGACTTGATGAAGAAAACACAATTTTCTGTTGCCAACTACCTAACCCTCTTGTTAACAACAATTCATTTTGCGCATTTTAACAAACTTCAAGCTTTTGGTGTAAAATAAAGATGACATTTGGAATTGCTTGCACATTATTTCTATACTACCACAGATGGATAAAGATTATTAAATAATTATACAACATGATTTTATGTTTGTCAAGCTTTACTACTTTCTTGAATAAAAGTTATCTCAAGCATCATAACTCCACATTTTGAAATGGTATGACAGTATGGTGTATTGTGAATAAACAGTAAAAATTGTGGAAAATTTCTCCAAACTTGTGTTTTTTTATCACAATGCTAATTTAAAAGGTGTAAAAAAAACGTATTACGATTTAATTATTTTGTGTTAAGAAAAGGTAAATTGTATAAAAAATTACTGCTACACATTACTACTGTTGGTTTTTATGCAAAATGTTTTTAAGCTAAAAACTCAACTCTTGCTAGAGAAAGTTTACCACTTGTGATTTTGTTGAGACCAGTATTTGTGTTCATGACTTTCAGCAAACCCATGTGCAGCTTGTATGCATGAGAGAGATTGAATGCAAAGCTTTCTTCATTAAAACTTCAGGGATTATTGATCAAGGATTTTAGTTTTCTGTAAATAATTAATTGGTATACTTTGCACCTTGAAATTATTGATTGGTATACCTTGCACCTTGAAATTATTGATTGGTATACCTTGCACCTTGAAATTATTGATTGGTATACCTTGCACCTTGAAATTATTGTTATTTAAGCAAAAACAGGTGATTCTTAAAATTATCATCATGAACTTTTTCTGGAGTATCAAACTACTCTGATACATGTACCTTGATTGAAATGATGTATGAGGTTATGCAGTTTAATTTGTTTTCTATGTATAAAGCAAAATAATATTACAATACCTGCATTATACTTATACCACCTATCACAAGATCATCCCACTTATTCTACTGATTTAGAAACAATTGTTAGATATGAAATTATTTTTGCCAAATTTTTGATGGGGCTGGTATGAAGACAAAAAATTGTAACATTAATCTTTAGAAGTACCAATTGTGTTTTGTGTAACACTATATTTGTTACATGAAATTTGTTCTTCCAGTCACTGTTGTTTATATCTACATTCACATTCTTTAACTCAGGCTATATTATGATGGAACTTAATCTCATTCACAACACTCAGGGTAATTGTAAAGACCTAAATTATATTCTGCAATCAATTATTATTTAGATTTACCTCTAGGGAACTGCCTGATAACCTATAAACCTTTCTTACAAACACAAGCATAATAAGTTAATCAACCTTCTCTTTTAGCAGATGCTAACCAAGATGACTGTTTTAGTAACACTAAAGATCATGTAACCTGATTATTCTTTGCCATCCTAAAGAGGTTGGTGACTTCAGTACAATTATTTACTATTGTCAGTTCATCCCATTATTTGTATTACATCAATATATGTTACTGTGATAATGCTTTAGTTAAGAAGGGATAAAGTTTGCTATTATTATTCTATAAGTTTGTTTCTGTCAGAACATTTCAATTTTTTTTTCATGGGAAGATATCATAATTATAAATAATATTTTAGTCTTCCTTTATGTGCATATTTCTAGAAATGTGTTGAAGTGTTAAGCTTAATCTTGAGCTTGTTCCTGGTTGTTATACTACTCATTCTACTAAATAACAAAGTCCAAGCTCATCTGGTCTTGGTATGGCCTTGTGGTTATACTGGTCTGTAATTCCAAGGGCCTTTGGTTCATGACTCATGGAAAACTGTGATCTGCATTTTGTGGCTGTGGGGTGCATTATAAGAGTGAATGTACAATCTCACACTATTTGATTATATTAACTCAAGAATTGGCAGTGGGTCTTGTTGACTTGCTGTCTTCCCTCTAATCTGTCAGTTTAAAATTAGGAATGGCTAGTATAGATAGCCTGAATATAGGTTTGCAAGGATATCTGAAACAACTTATTGTAAAGTTAATATTGAAAATTCGAATTTTATTGACTATTTCGCTGGTTATAAAGGCCAGAGTAGACTATATTCTAAGATGCAATTTAGTAAAAGCTTGAATTATCCTGTAATTTTACCTATCACTTTTCTGAATATGTAGATTTCTTTTAAAATCATAAATAGCTTGTAACTTCAATATAACAGAATAATTAATTTTTATATTCAGGTGGATATCAAAGGACAAGTACAAAATACTCACCAGTTTAAACAGGCTTTGACTATGTTGCCTACATCCTTGGTAACTTTTAGGTATGTTTCTTACTTTTCTTTACAACCATTTTTTATCTGATTATTTATGAATATTGATTACCTTGGCCTAGCATGACCTGGTGGTTAGGGCACTTGACTCATAATTTGCAGGTTGCATATTTGAATCTCTATCACCAAACATGCTCACCCTTTCGGCTGTGGGGGTCTTATAATGATACAGTCAATATCACTATTTGTTGGTAAAAGAGTAGCCCAAGAATTAATAGTGGTTAGTATTGACTAGCTGCCTTCCCTCTAGTCTATCACTGCTAAATTAGGTACGACTAGTTCAGATAACTCTCAAGTAGCTTTACATGAAATTCAAAACAAACCAAACCAATTGATTAGCTTGTTTTAAAATAGTAGAAAATTCTTTATAATTTTATCCTTTGGCTTGAAGTTAGTTTGGTGGGTTGTCATTCCAAAGCTTCAGAAAACATTCTTATGGGAGAATTATTGTAATAAAACTTTGGTAACATACCTTGTAATTTCTACCTTTAGTGTTTACAACTAATGTTATTTATTAATGTACTCATCATTCAATGTATTCTACCCCTTAGCATGAATTCTAAGCTATGATTGCCCAAGAGCACATTTTTCAATATTGTCTTGAAAGCTAGACAACAAATTCCATCAATGTTGCCTAGTTATCAAGGCCATGTGACTTCAGAAGATGGAAGACGTTTGAAACATCATCCTCTATATTTCTGTTTTTTACAACAGCAGTTGCTGACCATTTCAGTATACTTATCATGAATACTCTGCCTAGGATTAATAAAAATGTATATGTAATTTTTTTTTACTTTAGAAAATGGATTTACCATAGTACCAGGTGATTTCAGAGTAACAGGATGGGAAAAAAATTATAATCCTTTGCTGCTGTAGTTCTTTTAATCTTTTAGAAATTGAGTGGTGAGAAATTTGTAAATGTTTAACCTTGCAAGAAAATAAACTGTTATTTTTACTTTACTCCATTTATTATGATTACAAAAAAATTCTAGAAGTCTAAAGTGCTTGTTGTGAAACAGTTAAAAATTTAGTAAATTTTGCCATAGAATATGAATGCTAAAAGGTTAAATTATTTATGTTAAACTTCACTTATGCAAATGTAATATACTATTTGTTTGAATTTGGTCTTTTGTTTTCCTTGTTGCTCTTATGTTACCAGCATTTTAAAAGTAACAAAAAATAGTTGTACAGTTTTAAAAAATGCAAAAATAAGCAAAGTCACACATTTAAAGAACGTTTGAATTTGATTAAGATTTTTCCCAAATTTAAGATGGTTTATATTTTATACTATCCAAATTTTTATTTTTTTATCACACCTTTATCAAGGATAGTAATGTTAACACGTTAGATATTTTATTTTTCAGGAAAGAGTATGTTCCACCAAGTCCTGATATGCACTGCAGGCCACAGTCTGTAGCCTTTGTTAAGCTACACACCATATGGACTGAGTAAGTCCTTATAACCTTTTTCCTGGCATTTAATAATAAATTGATTTAATTGGAGGTTTAAAATTACTATTTAAAATGCAAAAGAATGATAAATGTTTAACAACTTGTAAGATTTTTTGTGTTATAATTTAAACTGTCTTTCGTAAGAAGCTTACTTAAAAATGAAGTGAAGGATTGCCATTTTAACTCTGAAATTTAAAGTTGCCAAGGGCACAGCATAATAGTTTTTTTTATAGTTTCATTTAATGTTAGTTTGCATTTTAGTTAGCTACTTTCTTAAAAATCTTTCAGCTTAAGTTTTAAATTTAGCACTAGTGTTGTATTTAAGAGAAAGGTCTCTAAACATTGTTAGGCTAACTCATTATGTCTTTTGAACACTAATGATGGGATGAAAGTACTTATTTCAAGGGATTTTAATAAATTTTAACTTGCCAGATTTTGTCATTTATAAATGCATTTCTTAAATTTTTCATTTTGTATATATATTTTTGTTTTGGGTGCTGTATATGTGTTAAGCTATGAAAACAGGAAAGTAGCTTGAATCAGAAATTTCATTTCAAAGTATATTGGGTTTAAATGGAAATAACACTAGTGTTTTCAGTATTTAGTTAAAACTGAAACCATGTTGAATTTAAGTTTGTGACTTTGCAAACTGGACAGATGCTTTAACCATGTAAGCCATTGAATCATTGAGTACCATCTCAGTTCTTTTATTTTATTGATTTCTAAAAAATGTGTGAATGAACTCATAATTGAAGGCCATTTATAGGCAGCAACTGTTGATGATTTTGAAGAGTGCATTGTTTTTCAGTATTTTATCCCATCAACTCTTGACTTTAATAGGTTAAACCTAAATGACTGAAGGTACTTTACTGATAAGTGATGCAGTATTTGTTGTTTAGGCTTTAAAGATGTTTTAAAATAGACAGGTCTGGTCTTTAAGTAAGATTGTTACCTTTTGTTTATAATTATTATTGTTAAGTTTTATTTCAGTGGTTTCTAGAAGTCTTGTAGAACTTATGAAGGAAAAATTCAAATCACATCACCATTATTTTTCACTATACAGAAATAGGTGAAAAAATATGCAGGATGTTGTAGAATAAATTTTTTCGACAATCTTAACTTGTGTTTATGCACTTTTTTTATGTGGAAGAAACTGTTAAATGCAAAAATAAAGGTAGAATTTGACAAATTGCAGAGATGGTTTACCTCTTCTCTTTACATGGAGTGATCGTGGAGTATACATAATTGATCCAAGATTGGCTGAAGTTATTCTCTGGAACAATGAAATTACAGGTATTTAAACATATTTAAAGTTCTGTTAGTGTTTAGTAGATAGCTTATGTCTTACCTTTAATTTAATAATTATTTGTAACCAGTAATAAAGTGCAAAAAATATGTCAAAATTTATCAGTTTGAAACTGTGTTTTAGTTCTTGTTGTACTTAGTAATTATCATCACTTATTTTATTTAATTAAAATGCAAAATGCAACTAAAAACTGTTAGTATTTGTATGTCAAAACAACATCAGAATTTTGCATTTAGTATTTCTTCACCTTATGCTCAATAG
The DNA here is from genome assembly GCF_000517525.1 of Limulus polyphemus. Taxonomy (NCBI): domain Eukaryota; kingdom Metazoa; phylum Arthropoda; class Merostomata; order Xiphosura; family Limulidae; genus Limulus; species Limulus polyphemus. The sequence continues at coordinate 394,613 of NW_013666117.1, forward strand.
CTCATTAGACTGACTGTTAAAAATACAGCATGTTACCTTTAAAATTTAATGAGTTATTTATCAACCTATCCAAACACATTTAACACACACACACACACACACACACACACACAAATGCACACATTTGAAACATGAATAAGTCATTTGGTATCAAAGCTTATTTATCAAATGAAATAAAATGTCATCTGCAGTGATGTATAATTTCTCATTTTCTTGGAAACAAAATGTTTGTGTGAAAGACATTAATTAACTTGAATCTGCTTCAGATTTAGTTGAACTGTACATTTTTCCCAGTTAAATGTTATATGTAACTCAAATATATTAATCTGATTCTATACATATATATGATAAAAGTATTATGAATTGAAAAATAAAACATTCCACCTACCTGTCATTATAATGCATTTTTCCCTAAAAAAAGATTAGTGACTTGTTACTTACATAATTTATAGGTATTCTAAACAATACTTAAAACAAAGTTACTCAAAATGGCATACTGGTAAAACCAATACAGCTTTTCAACAATTTACTGTTATGTATGTATTTTTCTATTCATTTTTAATAATTTAATTTTAAGTTGGCAAAGTGAATTCCAATTTGGTATTTTGTTGTTAGTTACTGAAACAATTTTATTCAATTTAATCTTAACTTTAATGTAAAAAATAACAGTATGTACAAATATATGGTACTTTGTGTTTTCTTGTTTGGTTTCAGGTTGTTATTTTGTCTGAGATTACATCACAATAAGACTGATAATAAGTTTGACCAACTCTCTTGTATTGGCCCTTTTTGAGTTTCTAGTATATAATAGCATCTTGGCTACACACCCTGTTGTAAACTCAGTTGAACTGATGAGTTCTGGTAATGAGTAAAAATCCTTGTTATCAGCAGTTTGAAACTTGCAAGAAGTGGAAATTCAAATGCTAGAAATGTTGTTATATTTATACTGGAAACCTGTATAGGGCCAGGAAAGAGAGAGTTGATAAAAATTATTGTATTATTATGATGTAATATTACAGATCTATAAATGTTCTTTTGTATCACTGAAATAAGATAAAGTTCACAAAATGAACAGTTTATTTTTGAAAACAGTGATAATGCAGATTAAATATCATTAAGTTATATTAGTTAGAATTTAAGGTTTTAAGGAAAATTAACTTGTTGGAATATTGAAATTAACTTTAAAATGAGCTTAAGATCCACAAAGTATATATGCTACTTGTGTGAACACACACAAACCTCAACTATATAGGCACAAATGTGTAAAAAATGACATAATTAAAGTAATGCACATACAAAATATAAATGTTATGAAGTAAGAGGAAAATCACTTGTGTACAAATAAATTCCTGTACAAAAACATACAGTAGAAAGCATCTTATTAACTAATATGTTTTCAGTTTTTCTGTTAGTATTGGTTAGATTTTTATTGGAGTTTACTTGATAATGTAATGTGCTATACACTTACACTGAACAATTATATTATTATTTTAAATATAAGATTTAGAGTTATTTTTAAATACACAGAGGTGCTGTTTCATTTAATCTGGTTTAAAAAAGTGATTAAGTTAGCATAATAACTATTTGTGAACAGAAGTATTTTTCATTGAATTACAAAAAGTGCTACTCAAAATTATGACAAATCGTTCTTTTGGATATATTGTCAAATTTCTGAATCCAGGATCTAGTCTTTTAAATCACAGCTTTATTTGTGCAGTTAAAATGAATCACTGTAGTGTTTCTATCTTAAGAATAAAAAAAAAATATGATTTAGAAAAAAAAAAATTATGTACTAGTGAGGAACATTCCAAATGAACTTTGTCAGTTTTTGTTTTAAACAATATGGCTCATTGTTTGACATTTATCCCTTCTAAGATTGTTTTAATTTTTTTCAGGGATCAAAGATACTTACTGTCACAAAAACGATATTTATGTCTACTTTATTGATGGGAGTTTAGCCAGATATTCTTTGCTAAAGATTGAGAAAGTTTTTACTCAGTTGTATGAAAAAGAACTTAACATTCAGTTTGCCCAGCTGTTGCTGAATTCTTACCAATACTGCTCCATTATAAATCTTTGTCTTCATGTCCCTGTTTCCATGGTTACAAGTGTGATGAAGAAGCTTGGAGATTCTGGAAGAAGCAATCTAGTGAGTGGATTATCAGTTGTAGCTGGCCAGATGGAAGAAGTTCAGATGGAAAAAAAAAAGGATGCTGTAGAGTTTCCCACAGAATCAGCAGAGGCACAGCGTTTAAAATCTGGTATTTATATGGTTAGACCTCCTCCAAAAAGAGAACACTTAGCTTCAGCTATTCCTACTAGGTGTCATTCTTCTTCTCCTGTACACCATCCACATGGACGATCTCCAAATCTCCACTTCTCTGCTGTGTCTCGCTCTACTAACAATACGCCAATGAGAGTGCATGATTCTAATATATCAGGGAAGAAAAAATCTATGACAGGTGATTTTGTCAGAGGTAGTCCAGTTACTATATCTAACTCTAAACACTTTGAAACTATAGAAACTGCTAGTAAGATACCTAGACAAATTGTGAACTACCGTCCTTCACCTTCTAACTCAAGTATCACTTCAAATGAAACAATGGATGATAGCATTGCTATTAAGTTTGAGAATGAAGACATCCCAAATAAAAAGATTGATGTTAAGCACCTTGACCCTATAAAAGCCAAAGAATCTATATCAATAGAAAGGTATCAAGAAAATGGAGAAATTTCAAGGAATTCATCATCTTCAAACATACTCAGTTTTCTGGTGAAAGATAAACTTTCTGTTGTTGATACAAAAGCCAATAAAGTGTGTGCAGCACATATTGATCATGTGGGTGATACTTTCATTATCTCAAAAGATGAAAATTTAAAACAAAAGTCAAGTAGTGAAAGTAATGACTTGAAATCTCCATATGAAAGCTTACAACCTCAGAAACAAGAGAGTGTGCCAGATATAATAACCAGGTTTGAGGTTCAGTCAGAAAATTCAACATCATTGGGCAATAATGTTCTTTGTTTAGTAAATGGGGACACCTTGTCTGATAAATTAAACACATCCACCACAGAACAGCATTTTCAATCAAATGCTAGTGATAAATTATCTGAGGTCCATCTTGAAAGGGAACATGATAGTAAAAAAATCTGTGTAGTAGGTGAAGAGTCTTCTTCACATATTGTAAAGAATATAGACAAGGAAAATGTTTTAAGTCCTGAGCTTCGGAAAGATGAGAAATTACAATTCTCAGACTTAAGTAATATCAATCGGATTAGCCTTGGTTCAGATTCATTTAAACATAATTTTGAGAAGGGTATTTTTATGGATTCTGTGAGTGCTGATTTAAATGGAAACATAACACTAAATATTTCTGAACCATCTGTGAAAGAATCCCTTGACCAGAGTGAAAACTCTCAGTTAAAAGAAAGGGAAGTCTGTGTTTTGAGAGATAAACTCAGCTCAGATGCCAGTCTCTCCATTGCAAGTAAGAGTGATTACCAGCACTTGTTATATGATACACAGCCCTTGTACAACTGTAATGAAATCAAGAAATTTAGTTGTTTATACTCTAAGCACATAAATGAACATAAACTTGAAAATTTGGTTGAAACAATTCCACAATCTACAATTTTTCCAACAAGTGATCTTGAAGATCATGGTGATGTACATTTACTTCAGACAGTCCATACGTTTGAAGGTGATAAATCTTTATGCAGCAGCAGTGATTTCACAGAAAATGGTTCAGATTCAATTGAATCAACAATATCAGATGAGGTGAAAAAACTGTGTGAACAACCAAAAACAACTATCGCTATTTCTCCAGACTTGGATGGTAGTTATAGTTCCCTCTATGATACATACAATGAGATTATAGATTTTGAAAAACCTTATCGATATCTTAACATGGCAATGTATGGTGGGGGAATGATACTTCCTCCAGGTCTTGACCTGTCCATTATTTCAGGATCAGATGTTGTTGACACTGGAGTTTTGGAATTAACAAAGCTAAAAGACAGGTAAGATTGAAATATAAAATAATTAAAGATGATAGTTTATTTTAGTACCTTCCAGTCTCTGTTCAAGCAAGGATAAGTTTAACCCAAGTTTTGGAGTGATATTTTGATTAGAAATAAGAATAGAAATAAATATGTGAAAGCTAATTATTTAAATTACAATTTTAATAATACTTTCTTCTGTATAAGCTGAAATGGGGTTTTCTTTATTAATTTTTCAGCTTTTCTACAAGGAAAAATGAAAACTTATCCATTAAATTTATTAGGAATTTTTAATATTTTTGGACATTCCTTATAAAATTGGCAAGAATTGTATAGTGCCAGATTTTATTCTTATTGAAAATTTTTTTTCATTTTACCATTGCATTATACATTGTAAAGACTAAAGGTCAGTGTTATATTATTGGATACAATAACATGAGTGCATGTGAGCCGTGT
>NW_013666117.1:399806-414846 GCF_000517525.1 Limulus polyphemus
TAATTTAAAAGTTATAGCATGAAAACTATAACAAGCACAAAATGGTTACAAGGTCGGTCCCAGGGACTGAGCCCGTGCTTTGTAATCAACCTAAAAAAAAAGCTTTTGTGTGCTGTTATGATCATGTGTCCAAGTCTTAAACACTAGAATATAGCTTAAGTATGCCTGGTGTTGTAACTAAGACAGTCTCATTTCATCTCAAAATAAGCCTGTGCTTCAGAATTTGATTACTTGTATTGATATGTACATTGATTTTGAGTGTGAGGTAATACTATGTTATGATTCCTTTCAAGTGTGAGACAAGTAATCCTTTCAATGCACATTGACTGCACCAGCTATATGCTTATGTCTATGATAGATTCAAGCCTGTTCATATTTTGGTTTTAATAAGTTAATCATTGAAAAATAAAAGCTTTTTAATGTTTGTGGACTGCTAGTTATTCCTGAGATTATGTGACAGAAATGACATAATTAGTAAGGAAATCACAGTTACCTTTTAGGAAATACATATAACTGTTGAGGAATAGTTAATTGATATTAACAAATTTATCCTTCATAATGACATACTTTGGTTTTTAATGTCATAGATTACCATACACTGGAAATTAATTATTAATATCCAAACAATAAACAATAGTATTTAAATAAATCCTATCTTTTACATCATAAAGTACTATTTCACCTGCTGATTATATTTTGATTGCCCTATGCAAAAAATGATATGTTTTCAAACTTCTACAACAATACACCTCCTCTGGTGTCACTTTATATTTATTCTTCATGTAAGTATATTCATTAATGTCACTTCTGCTTGACAAACTTTAGGCTGTATCACAAGTTCACTGTAAGTGTACACCTCATTCTTAGTGTTATGTTTTAATAAGATATTACGACTATTGTTCTTTCTGCTTTCTAGGATCTTACTAGACATACCAGACTAAGTTTCCATGTTCTGAAGCTGGATTTAAGTCTTTGTTAAATAAAGCATTAATTTTGAATTGTTTTCATGAAATCATATTTTAATTATAACATCTAATAGAATTTTAATGAACTATATTGTAATCACAGAAGACAAACAATTTTACCTTCCTTCATTAGATGCTTGTACCACATCTTGGAAAGTGGCCATGTTTTATGCATTTCTCAGTTCAGCTGTTGTAGGATCATTTTGAGAACCTTGTACCTTTTTTATTGGTATTTAGTATTATAGCATGTAATACATCCATACTTTTTCTCTTACATAGATTGTAAACTAGTTTCTTGAAAGGTTTGGTTCCTTCACAAATGTCTTACATCAGTTCATGAGCAGGTTTTATTTTATTCTCTCTCACTCACATGAACTATCTATTAATACAAGATGTCAACTTTTAACAAAGATTTTTTTAAGTCTACTAATGAAATGTTTATACAAGATTTCTCAGTTTTGATGTCCAACCCTTCAGGAAATGGGTCTTAGATTGGAAAGTTCTTTAGACTGTGTTGAGTACTAAGTATCAGTCATCACATAGCAGGGAATCAGCTTAACTGCTCTTGTGAACTTCCTGATTTGCAATCCTTTCTGAATTTCAAGGCAGTTGAACTTGCAGTTCAAATATACATGATCAGTATTTCAGTTTTTTGTTAGCCCATTGAGGGCAGGAGGTTTGTAACCCTTGATCATTTTTTTACTTCTCAACTAAGACCCTATGTTTCTGAGTTTCAAGATGGGGAGGAGGGGAGGGTGAATGCCAGAACCTGCACCAACTACTCCGGTAAGGGAAGAAACAGTCAATCATTTTCTTCTTTCTTTTGGACTTACCTTGGCCCTTTGTGTAATTCACAAGAATTGTGTAGCTTCTGATTTTGTATCATATCCATTTAGAGTTTCTCAGTACTTGAAGAGTGGTTGATTTTTTTTATTACTGTGTGAGCATTCATACTATAGTGTCAGTTGTATTTTCAATATATTGCATCTTACATCTCCCAAGGTTACATGTGGATGACACGTCATTTCTGTTTCACCTAGAAACCTTCTTTGAGATTCATTTTCAGCTAACTTCTTAATGGTTATAGAACTTGAAGTTGAAGGTTGTCTTATATTATTCTTGTTTTTTACTTTTTGTGAGATCACAACGAGGTGACTGAGGACTATGTGGATATGAAAGTTGACAGTATATTAAAATAATAAATGTCTTTACTTTTTCTAGAGCTGTGGTAATACATTGTAGCAATATTTTTATGTTGTGTCTATTCATTCACAAGTGTTTATTTGTGGATTCTATGCTTATCGAATTCTAGATGCATGGATATTATTGACTAACTGGCTTTGTCATTCAGTTGGATTTGTGAAACTTAGTTGTTCATGAACACAGTTTCTTGTGGTTAAGTAATCTGTAATCTTCTATGTACTTTCTGTCTTGACTTCAAGAAACAATGGAAATAATCATGAATGTGGCAGTGCTTTTGATGGTCCTCAAATGATCAGCACATCTGTGGCTATTTCTGATAACCCTTTCTATTTCCTGTAGAAATGTTTCTTAACACAATCCAAATACCTTTTTTTGGTCAGTTAAAGCTTCAGAAGCCCCATCTTTGTGGGTGTCATTTTTTGCAATTTACCGCTCTTTAGTTAATAGATCACATGAGATTACCTTGTCAAGCTGTTAATCATCAGTTATACCAAGTCAACTAAAAGCTATTATAGTTTTTTCCATTGACAAAATAGATATATTGAGGAAACACATTGTAAACTCCATTTGTTACCACTTCCATGATTGAGAGCTTATTCTATCAGTTATTTTGATTTTTTGAGACAGACTGTAATGTGTTTTTGACATTTTCCAGTCTTTCAGAGTTTAAATTTCCAGGTTATGACTCACTTGAATGTGAATTTTAAACTGAATATTCTGTGTTTTGTATTGCTGGGTTTCTGTCATCATTATCCACTGTCTAGGAACATATTATTTTTAATGTTATATAAACTGTTGGAGTAAGATATATTTATGAATGTGTTTTATTTTTTATTCTAAGTATGAGCTTTTAAATCTAGCAGTAGGAAGAAGAGTCAGGTCGTGTGTCAGTTGCTGTATCCCATGTGGGCTGTATGCAGAGATGCTAACCATTCCAATTTTGTTAGAATCATTTTGGAGTTTAACTCTAGGTTATGTCATTATGATCATAATCTTTAAGTTTCAATTTTTATGTTTTACATGGGTGTATAAAACAATCTGGTAAACTTGTTATGGGATGAAATGAAACAATGACACTGACAAGATTGTAGTCATTTAAGCATTTATACTTCTGCAGCTGTAGTTAAACCAATTTTCATAAAACTGAATAAAATATTAGCCGATCTTAAGTCATGTTGATAGCTATTCCATCCATTCAGAAGTTGGAACAGCCAACATCAGTTTTATTGGAAAGATGGGAAAAGGTATCTAGAATATAGCTGAGCAATTAACTAGCTTAATGAATATAATTGATTAACTCAAAGCATTGGTTACATTGGCTAGTGTTACATAAAATAATCATTTAACTGAAATTATGATTAAATTGATTAATATCACAAAAATAAACAAATAATCTAAATTAGTGATTCTGATTATTATTATTTATCATTTTTTCAATTGTCCAAATCTCACGTGAGAATAATTGATTACTTGAATTTAATTGGTTAATGAACCTAATGATTAATTGATTATCAAATTGTACTAATCACCCAGCTCCAGTCAAACATTGTATCAGGAAAAGCATGTGAGAAAGATTTCCATACTAGAATACCACCCTTACAAAAAAAGGAAATAGACAAAAAAAAACAGTTAAGTGTATTACTTAAGCAATACACTTAAAGGTGAAAAAAAAAATCAATCGCAAAAATTGTTAGAATAAATTATGTCCCAGTGAGGAGTTCTGGCACATCACAACCTTAACATCAAAATTACACAAAATATTAGTAATACAGAAAAGAACTACAAAACAACAAATGTTTAATTGCTGAATGATACCCATCAAGTAAGCTAAAGTTGAAAATAAGAAAAACAAGCATCAAACAGAACACAACAGTTTTGAATGGCATCCCAATACAGAAGTCTTGTTAACCATGGGTGTTGCAGAAATTTAATTATACTTTACTTTGAAGACTTCAATATTGTTCATGGCAGAAAAGTGACTGTAGAAATGAAATCATTCATATATATGTTTCTGCTCAGATTCTGATTTTTGTAAAGACTGGCATTCCTATTTTACACCAGTTAAGGTTGGTATTTGTTATTACTTTTCCTGTTCTGCTTTTCACTGAGGAAGCAGACAAGGGTTGTTTGGGACATATTTTGTACATCACTTGTAGCATAGGCTATGGCTCACTGTTAACTGTTATCCCTCACACTAGTGCTGAATCTGATCATATTCTTCTTGTCTCAAGGATTTTGTGTATTCTTTCTATGTATGAATTATAACAAGACACAGCAGTTGCTTGAATCTTCCTGAAATTTCACTGAGGTTGTTATGGCATTGGATTCTGTTTTCCAAGATATATATATATATATAAGACATGGTTAGAAAAATAATCACATTTGGATAGAATATTTGACTTGGTTAGCTGAAAAATGGTTATTCTACTTTTCCTTCTTGTCTTGGTTTAGGATGAAAACAGTGTTCTGCAGCTGCCTTATGGTTATCCCTAGATTCAACTACATGTATATGTGGTGCAAGAAGGTTGATTGCGTGTTTTTGGTTTAACTATATCAGACCTATACAATAATGGGTAGTTTCAGTAAGCTAGTGGGAGATATACATATCTTTTTTCTAGAGACTGGGGATTCTAATTACTGCAAGAGGTAAGAAAAATATTAAAATGTTTAATTTAAAATTAGATGCTTCTTGTATTACTCCCCTTAACATTCTTTTTTGTGTGGATGAGCTCAAGTCTTGGATGCTTGCTTGTCACTATGGGTTGCCTGATGTGATATAACCTGCTTGATCAGTTGGTTATACTCATAAGAAGAATGCTATAGTAAACACTCGAGTTATTCATGATCTCCTGGAGAGATTTTGGTAATGTTGATACAAACTAATGTTTCATTTAGACATTATAAAGAACATACTGATGTATGGTGTTTTTTAAAACATATTTAAAAAAATATTGTACTTTAGAAGAAAGGGACATTTCTCACACTAATATAAATCTAAGTAAGTGACACTGTATTTGTGTTATATTCTAATGTGGCTGGAATGATACTGAAAATTAAGAAAAAACTTATATTTTGCAAATAAACAGGCTTATCATACCACTTACCAAAGTATAATAGTGAAACTTAGAATATATATATGTGTGTGTGTGTGTGTGTGTATATATATATTTATTTTTTTTCCTGTTTTGGCTGGTTTTTTTTAGTTTTTTTCACTTTTACAATTTATGAGTTTATAACAACACTTTGCATTAAAGGATAACTGTTATTTATTTTAAATAAGATTTGTACTTTTTATTGAGGGATAACTTGGTTTTTATAGAACTTAGTAACCCCAATCTCTCCTTATTTCTTTGGAGTGTGGGTGTAATTGGTGTAATTTCAATATGAAATTGAAAGCTAAACATAAATTCAACTTAGTACTTAAATTGATGTTAATAAAACATTTATAAAAAAAATTAAATGCTGAACCCTCTTCCTCCTCTGGCAGTACACTAAGAGCAAAATGTAAGGTTTTTCCCTAAAGTATAAAAAAAAACAACTAAGTTTTAAGCCTATCTAAATAGGCAACATTCTCAAATTAGGTTTGTTATTGAACAATAATGTGTCTAAGAGAGCATACCAACACCAGTTTCACTTAAACCATTTTAACATCATTATTACAGCTAAAAATATTTTCATATTAAGAAAACTATAACCATATACATAATGGAACCTCACTTGAAAAAACATAAAAAACTATTAATCTTTGAAACTGTTGTTTACCCTGTAAATATTGTACTAAAACCTTGTGGCAACCCATGAGGAATTCCACAGCACCTGTGTGGCACTGTAGTTAAGAAACACTGGTCTAGTTTCTATCCAAACTGTTATTCTAATTAGCTTAATGAAGCAGATTGTTGATGTCTTGTCTCAATGCCGAATGGGGTATTTTTTTTTACATGCATTTAACCCTTTCAGCATAGGCTGATACATTTTGTATCATTTTGACTGGGGAAGGACATACATGTAAAAAACATACAGTAGCTGAGCATTCCTCCCAAAATCTCGGAAGATTTTGTTAATGTATATAAGTATTTTGTACAAAAAGAATGACATTATTTTAATTACATCCTTCTAATAGTAGTTATTTGCACTCAAACTGTTAAAAATAGTTCAAATGGAAGTTGATTTTCATTTTAAGTAAAGAAAAACTTTTAATCATCTTGTAGTTTCATATTTTATTTGCATAATATCTAGAACTTCCTAAAAGGATATCAAAAGTTTTTAAGGTAAATTTTATCTTTTATTTTTCATTTTCTCTACCATATCACAAACTCTAGCTATTATAATCAACATACAATGCAGTGAAATATATAAAATTATGAAATAGAAAAAATCTTGTAGAATATCTTTAAAGATTTTCCTTTTGTTAAATTCGTTATTTCAGGTCTTTTCCTTTTCAGATATAATTAATTTTTAATGTTTTATTTTCATTTCTTGCACTTTACCACTTATTATTCATCTCGACATAAGTCGACAGCGCCCTCGAGGCATATCACAGTTTCTTTGGGAGACATGTGCAACCCTTCAGCAAAATTTTCATTCAGTGTGTAATATTGTAAGCCTTGAGAATGGATGCAAAGTATGGTGTATATTTAAAAATGTTTAAACTTTAATTATGCATTTTATAACATAACTAATACATAATTAACTAAAATATAATAGTAAGAACTAATTACAATTTAAACTGTATCTCTAAATATAACATATTTAGGTAAGAAACAATCATAAGTGCTATAGTCAGTCAAGCAGCCAACAATACTACAGTCAGTTACATATAATCCCTGACCACAACTGCATGACATTTTCAAAATAACCATTGTTAGAATATGGGTTAAAATGAGCTCTTTCTAATGAGTATACACATGTGTATGAAACATCTACATGTTGGCTATAAAGCTGAAATAAATCTGTTGAAGGTGGGCATGGCAGCTGTCAGGGGTTGAAAAAATTTATTACTTGTTTGAACTGTATTCATTCATAGAACTTTGAAATGATTGAGTCTAAAGGTAGTGTAAACTTCTTATTGTCTAGACGTACCTCTACTCAACTACCATTGTATTATTGAAAATACAGAGAGTCAAAGTAGAGAATTTTCCTAGCTTGTTGGACAATATATCTGAAGTTTTAAGTAGTTTTTAAAGGTTTATTTTAAAATAAAGGACTTAAAGCTTGGATAAAATAAAACTTTGAATCATAACATACATTATAATATTAATTTCATTCACATACATTGATACTGAAGGTGTTTAATTAAATTTTGAATGTAACACTGTGACTTGCACAGAAAAGAATTTAAAGGGGCTTCCATTGTGAAAGGGTTACAAATGTAAAAAAAAACAGCTTAATAAACTAAAAATAAACTAAGAGATAATTAGGTTTGGAGTTTGTAAAGACTGCTCAAGGTGAAAAAGGTTTGTTTGTTTCAGAAGGTTGAAAAACTTATGATTTTTTTTAATGTTAAGTAGTAATTGTGATAAAATAGTAATACAAATAAAAAAGTGAACTGTACTTGACTGACTGTCACTGTGGATTTAGCTATTACTAAACAGTTAAGACAGTTAGTTAAGTAGTAATAGATTTTTCTGGGCCAGCTGAAACACTGCTCCTCCATCTGTTTGGTAATGGTGTGATATCATAAATAGTTTTGTATGTTTAAAGCATAATGACTTGCTTAATGATGATTTTTCAATACATTAATTCTATGTTAATTAATAGTGTTCTTAAGTCTGGCTACACAATTTTACTATTCTATTTGAAGATGAGAAGCTAATCTGCTAAAACACTGTGTTACAGGTGTGTGTTATGTATTTAACTACTCAGCTTAAGAGGTTTTTGTGCTTTCAGAATTTCAATCATGAACTGTATTTGGGCTCCAACCCAAATAATTTTGTTTCTGTTAGTGTTACTGCAAAAATAATTTTCTCTTTTTTATTTGTAATTTATCTTGATATCAACTATAGTATCACTTGGTGTTTTTCAGTATCTCCAGCAAACTGACATCTGGTAAGAAGGTACTTCTACAAAACTTGAAGGATCTAGAAACAAAGTTTAAACAGATGAATTCAGAGCCAACACCTGAACTTCTTGATGTGAGAGTTAGCAAGGGAAAAACAAATAGTGAACATCCTCACTTTGTTCCTATGGGAACACGTTTAGGTAAGTAAATTTGAATTAAAATATGAAAGAAAACTTAACTCCACATTTACATGTGCAAATATAACAGTAAGTAATAGATTTATATGGATTTCCTGCAGATGTGTTCATTTAATAAACTTAATGTACTTTGTCGTATGTAAACATGTCTAATTAATATCAGTTTGTATTCATTGTGAACATACCCAGGACTTTCATTCAGTTTATCACCATCCACATTATTATGAATTTTTGAATTTGAATCTGACAAGTATAAATCAACCTATTTTTTAATTAAGTCCTAAAACAACAATGACAGTGTTAAAACTAAATCAAGATATTTTTATTATATAAATAAAATTTCAGTTACTGAAAATTTGGTTTAAACTTATTAGATTTAGCAAGACTTATTTAAATTGTTAATTTTGATTAAAAAATATTTTCAATATATCTAGCACTTAACAGTAGTTTTCTTGTAAAAAAACATTGAGTGAATTCCAAAGGAGTTTTGTCTGGCTGTCTTATCAAATCACATAAATCTAAAATTCTGTTATTCAAGTTAGAAAAATAAGTGTTTTCACTACAGTCTTGCGGATGGAAATAAAAGTAAATATGATTTTGACTACCAATAAATAATATTTAACTATATTGACTTTCAAATGAAAACACGATCAATATGATATCCAAATATAACAGGCATTGTACTTGCAAATTGTTAGAGAATGACAATAGCTTGAATGGACTGGCAGAGAAATTGATCTAGTTAGCATAGATAATCAGTACCTCAAGTGTAATAATTAACTTCAGGCTTTTTTACATTTGAGTCATGTCTAAGTGAATATACAGAAAGTAGAGTTTGTTCCCATGGCAGGGTATGTAAGTAGAAAGCTAGATACATATTTCTAGGTAAACAAAATTTCACCTTATTTTATTACATGTTACAGATTTTACTGTAACAAAGATTTGTATTAAGAATAGGTACAATGTTTTGATCAGTGATGCGATTATTCTCAAGTACACAAGTTTAACAGTAAAGAATGATTTAGTATTTAAATTAACAATCTGACAATGTATTTAAATTCTAGAATTCATAATGGTTACTTATGCATGTACATATCAATCTACGTGAATTGACAGGTTATTTATTTATGGTTAAAAGAACAAAAAACAAAAGTGAAATATATAAATACTAAATCGTTCTTTACCATTAAACCTTGTGAACTTGAGAATGATCACACCAGTGATCAAAATGTTGTACCTGTTCTAAACACGAATCTTATTTACTGTAAAAACTGTAACTTTTTATAAAATATAATCAATCACAAAGTAAACTAAAATCAAAACAAAAAATTTCAGCCTGCTTTTATAATTACTGGATGCATATGTCTTTGTGAATAGTACAGTTTATCTTTATTTGAACTTCTTTAATTGAATGATTCAAGTGTCCCTGGAGTAAAAGCTTTTAACTGAACTTTCTTCTGAACTTGCTTATCATTGTTTTTTCTACTTATCATTGTCTGTTCTATTTAACAGTAGAGCAGAAGGCTGAACATGATACAATGAACCTAAGTTTTATGTTGCATTTGTAATGACAATCTGAACACATTTACATTTTTTAGTATATTCTTACTTCATTTTTACAATTTATTTTTGTATTTTTCTGTTTTCAGATGCAAGTCTTCTACATTTGACTACTGATGATGTTAGTTACTCGGAGATGGAATCAGAGAGGAGAGTGAAAGATAACTTCTGGTCATTTTTACCTCAAATTAGTATTCAACCACTTTTGAAAGCAACAGAAAACACAAGGTAATTATGATTTAATATCCTTCTTTGAATTTTCTTAAATATAGATATGAAGCAACTTTGGAGTTGTTGTTGAGTTAATTGAATGAAACTTTACACTTCACCTAAATAGTTATCACAAACTAGCTGCATCTGTAGTTAACATTACTCTTTCTTTGGTTTGATGCTGCAATTTTCCCTTAGAGGTTTGTGTTCTGAGGATAAAAATCAACTCAATACCATTTCTTGAAGTTTAGTCTTGCAGAAATACAGTTGAAGGATGTGTATTCCAGTGCTAGAAACAATTGTTTGTAAAGGGAAACTAGCCTTGAATATTTTAGATACACTGTAGAAAATCACTGTGAGAACATTTGTTACTGATTTTGTATTTTATATTTCTACAATGCTGATTAGGTGACTTAAAAGAAAAAAAAAGAACATTTGCTAGTGCTTTAACATATCTAAAATGATATAGACAGTGTTTTTGTCAAATTGTTGACCCCTCTCCCAAGAAATTCTTATATTTTTATTTTTTTTAAATTTAGCACATAAGAAATTATGTAGAGAATGAAATTATATACAACTATAAGTAGAACAGTTACTGGTGAAATCATGTTGTAGTTTAAATCTAGCAAACTGAAACATTGCTTTGTAATTTTACTAACATTTGCACAATTACAATCAAATAAAAGTTATGTACGTAATGTATGTTATTAGAGCAGTACTTAAAAAGCACTTGAGTTTTATACAGAAAATATAAGAAACATGACATTCTGAAGTAGATAATATCTAACTGCAGGTTGTGTTTAAATTGAGTAATGATGATATTTTCTTAAACACATGATCTTATTTTGTAACTATAACCGTTAATTTCTCCTAGGAATGTAATAACTATGACCAAGCTGTAATAACCTATAGTTTTTTAAAACTATATAATATGAATAATTCTTTGTTGTAATATAAGTGTAAAACAGAAGTGTTCAACCTGGTTGATTGCTTGGTCCACATGTAAGTTTAAATTACTAAGGTTAATCTGGCCATTTAATATAACATTTATGTTATATGATGTAATTCCTCTAAATTTTACCCTTATATTTTCATATCTTGTTGGTTTTATTTTTTTCAAGCCTTCAACTACAAGACCCAAAAATCCTGTTTGATGAGAAAAATAGATCATTGGCACTAGATAAATGGGTTTCAGTGCTTCATCAGACTCAGATTCAAGTACTTTTTCTAGTTTGTGCTTTAAAGCAAGCCTGTGGTAAACAAGCTCATCAAAAAACTGTCAATGGAGTACAACATGATGAGACTGATAATACAAGTTTTGTGAATTATGTGCCTACAAAGGACACTGTACCTTCTGTTACTTTGGGTTTGGATGAGAGTTCACATTCAAACCATGAAAACATTCCCAGCCAACTTCAAGAACATTTGTTGCACAATACATATGCACAGTTTGCTTTTACAGATTCACAGTTATCTGAATTTCTTAAGCACTCCAACATTTCTGATATTTCCAGCAGATTGTCAAAAATATCTGACATACAAAAAGTAGTGTTTGTAGATGATCCTTTTTTGTTGGATGATAAAGAGCACAATGCAGTATCTGAATTAGTTATGTTATGTTTGGAGACACAAATACTGGGTGATACTAATGTAATTCAACTTGAAATGTCTAATTCATTCATTCCATTGAAACCAGTGTTTACTGAAAAGTTAAAGGAAGACTTGAAACCAGACAGTTTTCAATGTGCTTCTGCATCTTGTGTTTCATCTCATGAATTAACCATTCAGGTACAAGTTGAAATGGACTTTCAAAAACCTGTTGATACAGTTGATAAAATTATGAGACCAGGTTTGGAAGATGTAGATAATATTTCTTCAAGTAAACATTATATACAAACCATTCCAGATGATATAAAATCATCATCTCTGAAGAAGTACCTACTTCAGGATTCTCAGTCTTTTTTGCAAGAAGAAAAGCAACAGTCTTGTCAAGAACAAATGACAGGAGGTGTTTCAGGTGATGATGTACCAGAAATGGTATCCGAAAATGGACCTTGCTTATCTCAGCAAGTTGTACCAGGCACATTCCATGTACCTCAGGAAAAATGCATTCCATTAATTAGTGATAATCAGCATGATGACAACGAATCTATTATTATACCTGCATATAGTGATACCCAAACTAAAATGCCTCACGAGGAGAAAATTAAGAAAAGACAAAGTTTGCAGAATGATAAGAGTGATACCCATTATAGTATATCATCATCATCAGACAGTTATGTGAATAAGCAAGTTAGGGAATTGGGACATGGCCAACAGGAGGATGGACTGGTTTTTGAAAATTTTGACCTTCATTTAGAGAATAAAGATGATTTAAAGATGGCTTCTTTCATTCAAAACTATTTTCATTTTTTGAATCATCAAAAAGTTTTACAGCTTATAAATTCAGTGGATGCACTTAGGTTGTATTCATGGACAATGCTCATTAGTGGAGCCAAAGAAAGAAGTAAGAAAAATGATTTTTTTCAAAAATTACAAATAGGACAGGTTTCAGCTGCTATTAATTGTATAGAAACTAAGGAGTGGAGTACTGTGGATCTTATAGCTGCTTTAAAGGAGTGAGTATGCATGATTTTACCTAATAGAAACCAGAAAGTATATTTTTCATAAAAATACTGTCTAAAATTTACGAAGATGGGACATTAAGTATAACTCACATCAAAACTGCATGAAAAAATTTCTATCAGGCTAAAGCATTTTCTTTGTTTTGTGGAAATACAATGTCTTAGAGATTTATATGATAAATGAAGTTTTACAAAAAAGTTACAAAAAAAAACGACTTTTACTCTCCAGATAATGGTAAAAAAGAAATTTCAGCCAATGTTTGACCATTGTGGCTTCATCAGGGCTTGTAATACAAGAACTGTTTGATGTGAAAATATGCATTAACATCAAACAGCTCTTGTACCACTAATGAATCTATAATGGCAAAACATTGGCTGACATAAAAAATGTTGTTAATTATTATCTAGAAAGTAACGGTGATTTTTTTTAACATTTTTGTTAAAATGTCTAAATCTTTCCAGTTTGTACAAGAAATTCTGAAAAATGAATCTCTTAGTGGAAAGTACCAAAAATAAATTATTATGAAACAAATGAAGATTTTAAACTAGTTTGACAGGAGTTTATCAATACAAAATTGTTTTAAGTTTCAGCCTCAAATTTAAAAAGTGACATTCACCTAAGAAAAACAGTATTTGGTAAAGGTTTACAGTTATTAAGATATTGTCTTATGATTTAGCATTAGAAATGAGGCTTGTAGTTATTCACTAAGAAATAAATGGCATTACTTGGATTTTTCTGCACTTCTTTACAATCTCTATCTTGCATTACTGATTTCCAGCATAATGAAGCAAAGTACGAAGTATTACGTGTATCTATTTGTTTACCTGAATATCAAATTAGTATAAATTGGTACATATATTAATAGGTTTTGAATCTGCACTGATATTTATTATAAAGTTTTTGAAATATAAAATCTTGCTAGTGTGCTATAAATTTAGCTACATAATAATTCATAAAATCTTTCAATAGTTCTTAACCCTTTTGAAATGAGTAGGTCAAAGTGTGCATGTTGCAACCTTTCACAGGGTTACATTCAAAATATAATTAAAATTACTTTATTATCAATGTATAGGAATAAACATGGAATTAAAATGTACTTAATAAAACAAGTTTTAATATTATGTAAGTTTTAATTTTATAAGCAAATATCTAAAGAAATCCTCAATCTTTTCTAGAGTGAGAACTTTTAAATTTGCTCTCTAGGTCTTACCTCTTCTCTAATTCATTTACCACCTCTTCAAGAAGTACAGAACTTAATGCAAAATGCTCATTATAATATAGGTGTTACTCATAGAAAGTATAATTGTCAAAACATTTAGTCTTATTTGTTTAAGGAGCACTAAACTAGAAATCAGACTCACTTGCCACATCCTCTCTTTCACAAATTGACAATAGTTCTCTCTTATGTTTTATCCTATATTATTTATAACCAATAGAAAGTTAAAGTTTTAATCTATCAAATGATGTATTATATTACATTGTTTTCTGTACAAGATATAGTGCTAATTTTGCAATTTAGTTTCAAATTAGTTTCACTGCAATCACATCGATGAGTTTAGCTGAATTGTTAAAGGCTCTTATCACATAACTAGAAAGCCAAAAAAATGGCATCAGTATCAACCTATTAGGGGGTGGGAGGTCAGCGGGAGTGAGGTTACAACTATTGATGGACACCTGGTATTCCTTCACTACAGATCCATGGGCACTTTGGGTTCTGGTATCGAGGTTGGTCTTTCTACTCCATTTTCCACCTACATTATCCTCTCACCCTGTGGTATTTCCACCTCCACCTGACCAGTGGGGTATGGATTTTCGTTTCATGGCCTTCAGAGTTACTGATCATGGGGGTGGTAGTAACAGTTGATCCCTTTCTTCTGGGATTATATTCCTGTCTATTTGTTGTGCCTCAGACAAGGAGAGATTTGCAGACTATTGTCTTTCTCATCTCAAACCATTCTTTGTTTCTCCACAGTCCACAATGGAGTCCTTTCTCACCCTACATTGGCATTCTTCACCAGGTCCATGGATGCCTAAGTTTGTGGTTGCTGAGATATTTCTCCACATTTTCATAGTGAATTCATCTTGCCCCTAGCTATGTTTTGTATACAGGGTTCAGGTTCTGCAGTTCAGGAATTGAATCTTTTGTCTAGCATCAGCACCATATGTCTTCCACTAGGTTATACAAGTTTCCACCATGTTTTACCTCCAGCTCAGGCCCCCCCCCCCCACCACCACACACACGCACCGACGCGTCGTCGTCGTCGTACGTACGTACGTACGTA
>NW_013666117.1:414867-423973 GCF_000517525.1 Limulus polyphemus
CCGCCCCCCCCCCCCCCCCCATCCAGCTCCAGGCTATGGAATGGGCAGTCTGGGGTTGTGGGCTTCCATCAAATCTCTCTCATTTTTTTGGAGGAGGATACATGCTATTCTTGCAGTGGTCTCATCGCAATAAATGGATCTGGAACTTTAATACACTGAATTTTCAAGTCTCTTTCTTCAGGAGCAAAATCTTACTTCATGAGTGGTGGTTGGTTTGGATCAATTCTATCATTAGTATGTATGTGTGTGTATAATTATATATATATATATATATGTGGGTGTGGGTGTATATGTGTATGTATGTATGTATGTGTGTGTGTGGGTGGGTGGGTGTATATATGCATGTCTGTCTGTGTGTAGGTGTATATATGCATGTCTGTCTGTGTGTATGTATATATGCATGTCTGTCTGTCTGTGTATATATATCTATGTGGATGTATAAATGTTCACTGCCCCTCTGTCCACTTTCTCCTGAATAAATGAATTCTCCATTGTGCAGTTTTCCGATAGCTTTGTTTTAATTTTGGGCCTTCTTTGTTTGCTTTTACCACTTATTGCTACACAATTACAAGCTTTGGAGTCTCCACTGCCTTTTCATCTGACTTGGGTGGTAGATGCAATTGGTCCTGCTTGGATGGGATTGCACATCTATGACTTTCCCTCACTTCCTCTGTTACTCAGAGTTTTGGCTATATTTTGATCCCCTACTGGCAAGATGTTGCTAGCCTAGATTGGCTGGCTTAGCCATGATTTCCTCTTCTACAGTTTCTTCATGCGAGTCCACCTCTGCCTCTTACTCTTTGTTTATCTTTATTGAGGCATCCTCAACCCAACATTCTACACCAAGACTCTTCTCAGCTCATTGGGGTTTAACATCTACAGTTGTCTGGGGAGTGCCTCATAAGGAGTTTGTACCCACTTTACCAACGTGTTCATGATATCTTGTTTTGACCTGTTTTTTACTTGGGTTTAGCTCAAGCTCCCGTCATTTAGGTCGGACAACTTTTGCATCCCCTTTTAGTTATCCTAAACATCTGACAGTTTTAGACTCCCCAGTGCTATCTGTCCTTCTTCCCAAATGGCCATTTCCATTACTTAATCAAAATATTAAGGTGGTACTACATGCCTTGTCTCAACAACCTTTTGAGCCTTTTCCCCTTAATGGGTATTTTGTTGTTGCTGACATGCTGATATCATCAGCTGAAGTTGTTGACATGCTTGTAGGACTCTTTATCTCTCCCTTTAGGTCCTTTCTTTCTAAATCTCTGGCCACCAGGGAAGGGGATACATCCTCTCCACAATTCTTTTGCCACCTATTTCTCACCTCTACAATCCATCATACGCTGATCATTTGTTTTCTCCTGTCAGACCCAGATGTGTTATGTGGCTCACTCTAACTTCTTTCATGGGGATAATTCTCATCATTGTATTCTTTAGGATACTTTGGTTTCCAAAGATTTATCCTCACTTCCTTGGAGGTGGTCTTGCAAATATCCAGGTTGCATATTATGGATTTTACAGGCAAGTATTATTCTGAGAATTACATCTCAGCATATTTATGTCTTTCACTGCCCATTTCTTTGATTCACTAGAGTACATTTTATGGGCCTGTATGTGGACTTCTCCTAATGCTTTTTTCTCGCATTCTTCTATGTTACAATATATTTAACCTTTTTTGATCTTCAACTTCCTAATGCTGAGGATGAGTTATGGAACCTCGTCTGTCTGATTGAGGTTGTGTATGTACATAGTAATTCGGTTTATATTTTACTGTGGATGGCACCTCTCAGAACAAATTGCACTTGCACACACCCTTTTTCCACCCATATTGGATTCATTTCCTACTTCAAAGGCAAAGAGCATGCCTGTTCCAGAAGTAGTGTGTTTTGTTTTCATCTCAGATCACACCCGTTCATTCTAGAAAGACCGTATTGGAAGTTAACATTTTCTTACACTGAAAATGTATTTCTGATAGGTACCTACTTCTTACACACTTCCTACCCTTCCTCCCCACTGCTGGTGTTCTTCTTTTAGAGCCTGTCAATTTTTGAAAGTGAGGAGCTAGATGCACCAATATAGGTGGCACAGTACTATTGGTGGAGAGTAGTCACATGATATTTACATGTTCAAAAATGGTGCAGAATTGATGAGGTTTATAGACTGGTGTGCTGAGTGTGAAAATTTTTTAGAAATGCTTAGAGGGCAGAAAGAAGATTGAGATATCTTTGTTGATATGAAGTAAGTGCCTATCAGAAACATATTTTCAGTGTGAGAAAATGTTAACTTTTCAAATTGTAGGGCATGATGTAACAGTAAAACAAAATATTTAAAATTCAATTGTTTATATAACATAATTTTGTAAAACATCTTTATATTCCTTAATTGCTGATTTTTTGTTGTCCTAGGATATTTGTTATTTATTCTTCCAAAGCAGTGGAAATTTGTATGAAGAAGTTGCCTCAAGTCACACCTCTGGATGTACTGTACCTAACCAAAAGTACAGGGAGATATCCTGATTTGTTTTTAGTATTTATGGAACAACTTGTTGATAGTTTATCACCCCAACATTGGTGAGCATTTCATGAACTTTATCAAATCTGAATTAATAAAAATACTGTGTACTTATTACAAATGGAACTTTATTTTACCACTACAAGAACATTTATTATCTTAGACTATTAAATTATTATTTGAGTTTCACTTAGGTAAAGTTACAAAGAATCATACTATTTCGTGAATTACTTGTTCTTAATAGCTCTAAAAACTGACTTTGAAGGTTTTATATATGATGAATTGTATCCAACTGAAAGAGGAACAAAGAACTATGTAACTAGCTCTATGTTTCTTCTTTAAGATTAAGTAATGAATATCGGAAAACATGAAGAGCCCACACTGTAACTGAGGAAAATTGATATGAACTTCTAACCTTTACAAATTACTTTTCAGTAGACTTCTAAGAAACTAATAAAAACTGAAAGGTAAACAAGTGTAAGCTTACAGTTGTATTAATGTTGAAGTACACAATATTATGTACTTTACAGTCATTACTCTGCTTTTTTTGTGTCACAGAAAAACTAACCAAAGAAGCTTAATGATGAAAAATTTGGTTATGTATTTTGTGACAGAATTATCTGTTTTATTATAGGAGATAAAGTTGCATTATCTGAAGATATAATAAATTGTATAATTATCAATGTGGCTGAAACAGAATGATGGTAAAAAAATTAGTAATTTAAGTAACTGTTTTTTTAGGTGCCTTTGAAACAATTTATTTGATGGTGTATATCTTATTTACCATGCAATACAAGATTTTCAACATTTTTACAGTCATTTGGTTCCCCTCGTTACTTTAAAGCTTTGTAGCTCATCTTTGTTGAGCTTTGTCACATTCAGAAATGAAGGACCCATAGCAAACACTTGGCTTTTATTTATTATTATTATTTTCTAATGTGATTTACAAATTTTGTTTGAGGTTATGTGTTTGTAACTTTATTGGGTTATATGTAAGATAAAATATAATTTTACATTGTCATGCTAAAAAGGTCCTAAACAGCATGCACGAGATCATGATTGTTGATATTATGTCTTGTTTTTATGTACATCTCAATGAGACAAGTTAAAAGTGTGTGTGTGTGTGTGGTTGATGTTGTTGTGTTTTTTTGTTTTGTTCTTTAAGAAATGTAAAATGTGTAAGGATTATTAAGTATTTCAACTATTTCAGGAAACGTAATTTCAAATACTGCACAATGATTTCAGCTAAACATACATAACCACTCCATTGAATAACTGTACACCTGATTTTTTTCTCTTTCCTTCTCCAATATCTTGTTATCTTGAGTTGTCAGTTGTTATAGCTGTCTTACAGTTCACAACTTTTCCACCCTCTTCTGTAGAGCAAGGCCTCTTCTAGTAAGTATCAGCTACATAAGTCACTTTTGTTACCATTGATCACACTATCAATCCATGTTTGCTTTTACTTTATGATGGTCTTTGTTTGTCCTTGTTCCTCTCATAAGTTTTGCTGTACTGTCATACTGTGACAGTTTTTCATAGGCCTGAACCTGTTTCTCTGTTTGTGAATTTGATAAAAGTCATTTTGCAGAACTTTGAGCTTTTATCTTTACTTCTCTGTTACCCCCAACATCTATACAACTGAGTATGCTTTCTGATATTTGTGAAGAATTCTAGGTGAGTGCAACTAATTTTCAGTTGTATTCTTTTCTTGGTTACATTTTGAGTGGTCCAAATTCTGTTATATAGGATCTTCAATCAAAAATTCCTCTCTTGTCTCTTCTATAGATGTTATTTCTAGTGTTGAATTTCAGTTGAGTAATTTTATTTTCTTCTAAAATATTTGTCCATAATTGTTATAAGTTGTAATTATGAACTCTTCTTTCTAGAATCCCTTCTCAACTAGTAAGGTTAATAGATATGTTATTGCTTTTATGTGGTGTAGTTTCACACTCATTCGTAATACAGGTGCAAAAGTCCTTTTCAACAAAGTTCCAAGTGGTTCTCCTAAAGTAGGTCAAATAATTAATGATCATTTATTGGTGGAAGGGCACGGTTGGAGATCTGAAAGTAGGTACAGAATTTCTTCTAAAAACTCAAATCTTTCAATCTGAAACTAAATACTCCATAAATTCACAAATATCACTTAATACTCTTCCCCTGGAAAAAGGGATGCAGTCCAGAAACAGTGACGGGAGAAGATTAAGCTTGAACAGAAGAAGAGGGGAATAAGCCTTTCTATGAGACCAAGAACAACAGTTTCTTGATTATCTCCAGAATGCTGTAAAAAATAGGAAGGATCTGAAGCTTTCAGGTCCCTCTAAACTCCATTCCAGAGAAAGGATAAAATCCCTTTGCTTTATTATATGAGACAAATAAAAAAGATAAATATCAAATGTATAAGGAATTCCCACCTCCCAAAGAAGAGATAGAAACAAAAAATCTGCAAATGTAATCAATATCTCCAATTCATCTATAGTTAGATATATGAAAGGAATCTGTGTGTAAATGAAGCAAACTCAAATTCAGAAGTTTCAATAATAGAGGCATCATATTATGTCTGCCACCTTTGATTGATTCAGGCATTTTTATACATACAAAAATGGTTGGTAATGCTCTTTACACACTCTTCTTACTAGAAGCCCACTCCAAAATATTCAATCAATCAAAAAGATTGCTCCTACTCTTAATATAGTTTTGATGTTTCCTCACATAAGGAGTTCAGTTTAAATTATTTTATCTTTTATGCTACTATTCATAAGGTATTCATCATTCAAAACAGAGTTCTTTATGCACTTTCTGTAAAATATTATCGTTTTCCTCCACAAAATTTTGGCTCACCAATTTGGATGAATAATCACATGGGAAGAAAAATGTGTAATGTAATAATTTGCAGTAAAGCATCTACCAATCTTCAGCATACTTTGAGTTCATTATCATGTTGATTGGTTGCTAATCTTCCTACTGGCTTCTTAGTCACCTAAAGACTTATGAATCCTGTACTTTCCACTTAATTCCTCCTGCATAACCTTGGGGACTTTTCTCCCTAAAATCAGCTTCTTAGCAGAATATCTATTCTGGGTCTTCCATATCCACAATCCCAATAGCTTTATCCTGTCCTACATCTCTTTTGTCCAATCTTGTCAAAGGAGGTTTATCTATCATAAGGAAATTTTGAGTTCTTTCTATTGGTCTCTTCTTTCTGAATCTAATCATGTGCTCTGTTGACTCAAGAGTTTTTTCATCCTCCTGGCTAATAATGAGAGCTACATGGTTTTGTACACTTTTTCAATCCATGGGGAATATGACCAAAAATATTGCTAACAGTGAGGGTACCTAACTTATGAGTAGGTGCATTCTAATAATAGTATTTTGTTTTATAACTTTCATATTCCTAGATAGAACAGTATAATATGTTAAAAGTATTAATTAATGGGTTAATTTTTAATTCTAATCTATGTAGGTAGCTTGCTTTGATAAGAAATTAATAATATACACACGAGAGATCAGAACTAGAAAGTAATATAAGCTAATGATATTAATTTTTATAATAAATTGACTTGAATATGGTGCTAGAAATCAGTACATAAGAAAAACAAACCTGAATGATAAGAATTTACTGATTTGTCAGTTAGGTTTTGGTCAACTATAAATTCAAAATAGTATTCATAAGTGTAAAAAATTCATAACAAAAAATAATAAAATTAGTTTAACCATTATAACTGATAATATTAAATAAAATGGAGCATGTTATTACCACATTCTGAATTTTCCTTAATTAAGTAATAACTGAAGTTTTGTTAATTTTGTCATATTGCTTTGAGATCAAAATTAAATTCTGGGTTGTATTTCATGTAAAGTTCATTTAAAAGTTTTTACCTAACACCCTTTCCAGTATAATTTTACTGTTACCTTTTCAAAATCATTATATATGTTTTGCTTTCCCCCTTGTGCCAGGAATTCATCTATCAAGAAATACTTCTCAAACAAACAGATATGTTGGGAATGGATCAACCATTTTTTGGGACAGAAGAAATCCAAAGAGTTGAAATGTAGCTGTGGTTCTCCAAGGTACTTATTGTTTCTAATTTTTCAAAATAAAAAAAATTACAAAATGTTTCTTTTGTTAATCCTTAAATAGTGTATTTGTTTTATTATTGCTTTGTGGTTTGATCTTCCAATTGAATCTATGTTTATTGCAATTTTAACCTTAAAAGTTGTGAAAGCGTAACTCTTGAATAATACCACATCTTTAATACTATTTATCTGTTACCTTTTTTATGATTATAGAGGTTTTTATATATGTGAAATTGGAAAAATTTAGAAGCCATCATTAAGTAACACTTGGCTGATGCATTTACTAATAAAACTGACATGTCAGTACTCATTTTAATAGTCAGAACTAAAAGTGTTTTCTTTCTTTTGCATAGACAAAATTCAGTAAGCACACTTTTCAATGTCTGTCATAAAGTTCTTAAGAGTCTTAGGTCTAAACATTTTTGTTTTTTACCTCTCACATAGTGTACTTAATGTATGTAAATTTCCCAGACTTTCTTGTTTGAGTGGCATATTAGTTTCCAAAAGTTTACTACTAATATTTTCTCAACATTACATTTGATGATGGCTGACAGTTATAAAGATTAGTGTTTTTTTCATACTAACTGTATAGCTTATTTGTTGTACTAATGTTTTATTAATCTAGTTTTTTCTTTTGTTTCATTTAAATTTGTTTGATTTGGTATTGATTTATTGTTTATTGGATTTAATTAGGATTGAATTTTACTGCTTTTTTAGAAATATTTTGTTTCAGTTTTAATTATATATGTTTCACCTGTCATTTTAATGCTGGTAATATTGAGTGTTTTGTTTTAAATCAGACAGTTTGTAGAGTAATAAAATTTATCTTATGTCCATAAATTATGTGAAATAGATCTTAAAAGACATATATATATGTATGTAAATATAATTGGAATATATCATAGAAAATGAAAACAAAAAGGAAAATAGAAACAATGCAGCTACAAAATAGACATATACCATCTGGGCACACACCATAAGCTGGGTAGTTATGCAATGTGCCCTGGTTTTTGAGGAACTGGTGGAAGTAAGACCCAAATTGCATTGGAGGTACACCATCTATCCAGTTTAACCTCAGTTTCGCAGGCCTCACATTCTTAATAATAATAAAATTAAAATAGATAAATAAAAAGAGCAGATGCGGGTGCTTTAGCCCATAACGTCAAACATCTTTACCACCTTTTGCTGTCTGCAGTCAGATGTGGGAAGGTGGCTGCTCAAAAAAAAATAAAGAAATAAATTTAAGAAGAAAGAAAATTGGAATACATACATCAGTGGGGGAGACAGTAAAAACTGTCCTTGTAGTTAGCATTCCAGCCCCCATAATGATATTTGGACATAAATACCAAGATGTTAAGGTATTACTATACAAGCTCAACCTAAATTGTTAGTATAGCTCCCATCCATGCTACTGTCAAGATCTTCAAAGGTTCTATAAGAATTACAATGTGCCCTGGTTTGTGCATACTACCCACCTTATAGTGTGTGCCCAGATGGTAACATTTCTAAGTAACAGATATTCTTAAAGCAGCTGGGCAGAAATGGATCCAAAACATCCCACCTACATTTCATTGAACTGCTAAGATGAAACTCATAAGGCAAGAGAGAAAATGCACGATACTTAATAAGGACTAGTCTGAGAAGTTGTTCTGATTGAACACATTTTATTTCCTGTAAGTCAGCTATATCAGATCAAAGTGAACAAATACAAACAAATGATCTTGGAAATGTAGATGGATATTGACTTACTAACACAACTATCTGTCATCATTTAATTAGTTTATTCATTTTAAGTGTATGGGAATGAAAATCTTGTTTATTTCTGAGCATTCCTCATAGAAATGTCTTTCAAGTTTCATTCAAACTTGCCTCTGATTTCTGACTAATAATTTAGAAGTTTTACTTACAACTGTAGTATATTAAGAAAGAGGTGGCTCAACACATCCATTAGAACAAAAATATTTTGTTCTAATTTTGCATTGAATGTAACATGGTCCCTTTCTTCGTCTGTCCCTATTCTCTCCTTCTACCCTTACTAGATGGGTCCATTGACCCATTCTCTTCGTATGTTTGTATCAGGAAGTGGATGCTCACAGACTATTTCATATTTCTTTGCATTTGACTCATCTCCTTTTTCATTCTCTTACATCTCTTCATCACCAGCCCTATGACGAGTTCCTCCAGGTGGGCATGTACATATACTCCCCCATATTCATCTCCTCCTCTACACCTTCTGGATGTTTTAACTCCTGATGGTTTTTGGCTTCCCCAGGTCACCATTCTTCAATCTCCCCACCATCATTGAGAAGAATAAAAACTGTTACTCTTTCAGACCTCCTCTATCATTTCATAGAATCCCACCAGGTGGATGGTGTTTCTTCCCTGGGTATACTTACCCAAAATCTGCTTTGATTCAGGATGATGGAAAGTGCTCATACTATCTATCTTGGCTCTACCTTTGCACACTGCAAGATGGTAGATGGATCCATGTGGTATATATATATATATATATATATAT